>NC_133652.1:5874883-6080073 GCF_009905375.1 Apium graveolens
AAATAATCATTCTTTTTCTTATAAGCAAGATTTTCAGAAGTTAATCTTTCACATGTTAAAGTTTGATCTCTGTAGCTAATAAACATGGTTTTAAGATATAATATCAACTCAGTAATATCATCAGTGTGAAAGGCATAAGTTGTTTGAGGTACCTTCAGTTCAGCAATTTCAGGGCTGCCATCAGCATTTGCCATCAAGGCATAGTTCACCTCATCTTCAGAATCTGAAGTGTCTGTCCAGCTTTTCTTCTTTGTGACAAGTCCCTTGCCTTTGTCACTCTTTCCTTTCTTGCAGTCAGGAGATATGTGGCCTCTTTCACCACAATTGTAGCATTTAACACTTGAGTTGTCTCCTCTGTCAGACTTTGCACTTTTGCCTACATACTTTCTGAACCCTTTCTTATCAGTACTTCCACCTTTCTTGAAAAACTTCTTTCCCCTTCTGAATTTCCTGTTGTAATATCCCATATTTTCAAATATTATTATTATAATTATTTGGAATTATTTATGTGATTTTTATGTGAATTTTGGTGAATTATCTGATAATTGAAATTGATGTTTGGGTGTTTATATGTGATATTATTTGAGTATTTTAATTTTTATATGTCCAGAATAAAATATAGATAATTGTGATATTTTTTGGTAATTTTTGGAGTGTTATATGATTTTATAATGATTTGTGAATTTCTAATTATTTTCTGAGTATTTATAAAACTATTTTATAAAGCCGGGAATCGTCCAACTTCAACTGTTTTGGCGTTTTTACAACCCGAAACTCTCCCGAAAACTCCTTCCTAACCCAATCTGGTAATTCCAGACATTTTTCGTGTTTTAATTTTTTCAATCCGGATTACGGTTTGACCCGTGCGTGTCCCGGCACAAGATTTTCGGTACGATAACCATTTCGATAAATCAACAAAACCCGTAGAGACGGGATATTTTTACTTTATTTTCGTATATGGTGTTTTATGAAAAGCTCGGTTTTGATAATTATCCAAATCTGATATTAAATTGTATCGTTATATAGTTACTTAGCGGCTAAGTAACCTATTTTCGAATCCGATATGATCCAATGTGATACTTGTTACGTGTTTAAAATACATTTATGTGAATCGATCCGTAATTTGGATGCGTGTTTAATTGCGTCTTTATCGAGGTACTTGTTTTATCTCGTTTTATGTGCATTTGATTGTATTTTATGTGTTTTCAAGGTTTTCTATTAATTTAGATATCATTTCTGTTTTTCAAAAATAAATGGACCGGGACCCCACCAGAACGTTAAAGTCCACAAAATTTGTGTTTTTATTTTTATAAAATCATTCGTATTTCAAATACCCAGCATTTCTGCATTTTTGAATTATTCACAATTTTTGGGAATCTTTGATACAAATTTTATATTTTATCGTTTTTAAAATTTTTCCCCGTAATTATTATTTTTGGGGCATAATTATTTTAATTAAGGGATAAAAACACCCTTAATTGATTTTGGGGTATTAATTTTCAGATAGTATAAATAGTTTGATTTTATTAATTAATTATAGAAAAAAATCCATAAAAATTAGTTTAATTATTAAAAAATTTATGGAAAAAAAAATTAGTTTTGGGGGTGAGGGCTATGTTTTTGAGTTCTTGAAGATCAATCAAGCTTTTGAGGATGATTCTGATTTCTATTTTTGACGCTCCAATATTCGAATTGAAGCTTGTAATCTGTACTACCTCGTGCTACTATCCGTTTTATCTGGGGTTAATCGAATTTTTATTTCGATTTTTGTTCATAATCGTCAATAATTGGGGGTTTATTTTTGTTGATTGTTGGTCATTTTGATTGATATAATTAGCTTTAGTGTGTTGTTTGGAGCCGTTTTATGTATATTTGGTAATCATTCCATCACGATTTTGTTATAGTCGAATAAATAGTTCAATCGTAACATTTAATTCAATTTTCCGGGCTGTTCTTCGATTAGTAATTGATATGGTTGTTTGTGTTAGGTTCGGTTGTGTTTAAGGTTTAATTTCGTATCAGGATTGATGAGTTTGGTTGAGAATTAGCCATGTTCGGGTTTTGCCGTTTGTTCACCGAAAAATTCGTTCGAGTTTACCGGAAAAGTAAACGGAAGCATCTTTTGTTGCTGGTATTGCTTCGATTCGATTGCTGGGTTGTTTCTGGTTTGAACTGGCTGCGAAAACAGGGTCGGGGTCGGGGTTTTAGGGGCCATTTTGGCTCGTCGGAGGTACCGGCGGAACTCACCGATTTCTGGAATCATTTCCAGATTCTGGCGTGTTCTTCGCTGAACTCCGGTCATCTTCTTCTCAAGGCCGCTGTTTGATCCATTTTGCCTAAGTCTGTTTTGGAAAAAAAATTGGTTCTAGGATTAAACTTTAATAAAAATTCTAAAATCTACTTTAATTCAAAATTTAATTCGGTTAATTATTTTTAAATAATTAACTAAATTATTTTAATTCCATAAAGTTATTTTAATTTCTAAAAATTTTAATTTAATTATTTATAATTTATTTTAGTTAATTATTTATTGATTTAATTAATTGATTAATTTATTTAATCAATTAATTTTATCTATAAATAGTTAAATAAAATGTAATTATTTATAATTAAGTTAAATAATTTCTAAAAATTATTTGGAACTTTTAAAATGTATTTGAGTATTTTAAAATTAATTAATATTATTATTAATTGATTTATTCTTATTTTATTCTTGATAAATAGACCGTTCGTTCGTTTAATACGAAACGAACGCGTCTAGACTCATAAAAATATTTTGCTTTCAATAAAAATACTTTCGAGACCCAAAAATTTTTGTTTCGAAAGGTCTCCTGTTTTGTAAATCAATTCTGAGTCGCGTAGTAATTGAAAATTCATATTTTTGACCCGATTTCAGTTTTAATCGTACCGAGTCGAATGTTTTGACGAACCGAGTCATATGTGATGTAAATTATGTGATACGTGGATTATGTGATTACGTGTTATGTGAATTACGTGCGTACATGAGTCAAGAGTCTTGTGTTGGACTGTTTTCTTTATGTGTGGGCTATCGTATGGGTAGACGATAGGGTTTTGACGCGCAACTCGTCGAGTAATTATCGTTTAGACGATTAAAGTGTGATCTTTTAATTATAGATGCGAGTCTTTCAAGAAGATCAGAACCATAGGGCATGGATGAAGCCTAGAGTTGAACAGTGTGGAATATTGGGTTGCAGCACTGCATGAGCAGCATACCAAAAAATTAGTAGAATAAAGACGGTGATGTTTTGAGACACAATGTCAGAATAGAGGCGTCTTTGCGAGTGTGACTAACTACTAAATCTTAAAGGTAAGTATCCCTATCATCACTTATTGTTCAAGTGATATTTATTTTAAATCTTTTCATGCAAGTATTGCTTTGCCTATTCAGTTCGTAATCGATAATTGTTTTACATATCTCTAAATTAAATGATTCTGTTTATGCAAGTATTCTTCTGTTATTCTAGGTTCAGAATAGCTAAGTGATTTTACTTATCAAATTACTGGATTTATAAATGTTTTGGATTTTGAGAAAGATGATTTTGTTGCGAGTATTCCTGCCCAAGTGATGGGGGAATAAAATTATTTACGATGTCGAAGTATTCAGCTCCTTTTTCAATAAAAAGGTTTTTAAGATTCGAATGGTTACTAGTTACTGGTTACAGCATAGGTGATCAAGATATCGGTCCAGCTGTAATATCTTTCAAGGCTAGTTATGCCTTTTCTGGCACCCTATAGGTACCGTATGTCTTCGGGATACGGGTAGTACCTATATTTACGGTATAGCTGCGGGATACCGGTGTTGTTTCGCGACTAATCATCGGGAACAACATGAAATGTTGTTGCTTCTAATCTAAATTGATAATTAAATTTCTTTATTATTTTGATAATCATAGAATAAATGATTTATCAACTGATTCTGTTTTGGATTAAAAATGAATTGTGATTTTGATTCAGATTCTGATTTATGCCGATACTTACGTTGTTGTTAAATATCAAAGGTGGTATTAGTATAGATAATTGATGTTGACTTCAGTATGGAATGTTGTGAGCGTCAAAGTTCGTATTGATATCTAATTTGATATGACAACAAAATAAATATTAATATCAAGAGTTCGGTTTTGAATAAAGTTATGGTTCAATCCATAATCATTATTTTTTTTGTTATTGTTGTTTATGATATTTCCGTAAACACAGTTTTACGAGTTTTATTCTCGTCAAGATTCAAAGTATTGCTGAAGCATCTCGCTCAAAAATATCAAAATGGTTTTGAATACAATTAAGGAATCAATTCTGGGATTCCTCAACAATAAAATTTTATGATTCAGCAATTATAATTTTAAATGTTCTGCTCTAATGCAGATGTCGGTTTTATATCAAAATGACCCTATATATGCTATAATGATCTTGTTGAGCATTTCTTTCGCTCATACTTGCCTGTTTTCAAATTTAACCTCTAGTGAGGATTAGCTTGCGCTGTTTAGCTGCGTAATTCGAGGAAGCAAAGAAGAAGCTTTTGGAAGGTGGTTGGTCCAGGGTTTACGAACTAGTGTAAGTTTTATTGTGTAAAGTTGTTTATATTATATTATATTATAATTGTGTATTTTATAGTTGGGCCTAGTATACTTCTTTTCGAAGTTATACTAGCAGGTTAAGTTTTGAGATTGAGAATTATTGAAAAGAGTTTTAAAAATAAAGTGATTTTTTTTTGTGAAATTTGGATATCTTATTTCTAGAAAAGTAACCTTAAAAGATCTTGGATTAGTTTGGGGTCATAGATGTTAAATATCTTCCGCTGGCATTTATTTATTGATTAAACAGGTTGATTTGGATTGAGGTTTCATAGTGACGACCAAATCCTCTGACCCCAGATTTGGGGACGTTACACCTGTAGGCTATCTTTGTGATACCCTTCACCATAAGAGCACACAATTTCATCATCTCTTCATCAGCATCTATTTCAGGTAAACTTTCAGTTTTTGAATCATCATCATCAGAACTTGACGAGTCTGAATCAGACTTTGTGATGAGAGCTTTTCCTTTGCCTTTCTTTGAGACAACCACTTTGGGGGATTCTTCGTCAGCCTTAAGAGCAACTATCCTTGACTTTCTCCCATATCTCTTGCTTCTTTGATCAATCTCAAGTTCATAAGTCTTGAGCATACCATAAATCTCATCAAGAGTAGTTTCATCAAGAGCATAGTTGTCTCTTATAGTAGTAGCCTTTAAATCCCAACTTTCAGCAAGAGCTAAAAGGAATTTTAGATTTGAATCTTCAAGATCATATTCCTTGTCCACCAGTGACAGATCATTCAAGAATTTGACAAACATGTCATATAAGTCAGTTAATGACTCATCAGCTTTTGAGTCAAAGTGCTCATACTCTTGAGTGAGTATAGTCCTCCTATTTTTCTTGATTGCATCAATTCCCTGGAATCTTATCTCCAAAGCATCCCATATCTCCTTTGCAGTCTTGCAATGAATTACCCTGTTTGACATGACATTATCAATGGCACTATGCAGTAAATGCCTTACCTTTGCATCCTTGGCAATGGATGAGATATCTTCAGCTGTATACTCACTTTTCTCCTTTGGTATGGTCTTTGGTGGCTGATCTGCAACTACAACAGAGAGCTTGGTTGTCTTATGCGGTCCTTCATTAATTCTGTCAAGGTATTCTGGATCAGTAGCTTCCAGAAACATAGCCATCTTTACTTTCCATATGGGATGCTCAGAAGGTCCCAGTATGGGAACCCTAATAGTCTCATATCGACTGTGGATTTGAGTCTTTTGAGTTTCTTCAGTTTTGGCGGGCTTGGTTGGATTTTCAGCTTCTTCAGACATGATTGTTTTGGATCTTTAATGTATGTGTGTTAACAGATAAGCTCTGATACCAATTGTTAGGTCACACAACACTGTAGAAGGGGGTTGAATATAGTATAGAAGACAATCAAATCGATTTCGAACACAAGTAACAGTAAACAGATATATTCGATATAATAAATCTGTTACAATGGAACTGTTCTCTCTCAGTGATGAACAAATATCACGAGAGCTGCTAGGTTACAACATATGATCTTCTCGATAATGATAACACATATATTGTAAACCTATGTCTGTGTTTATATAGTACACAGTTATAAGATAACTTCTAATTGATATGGAATATAATTCTGTTTCCTAAAATATATCAATCAGATATCTTATACGATTCTTTAAGTCCTCTAACTCTTTCCATGCATATCTTCTTTTGTATTAGTCTCGATCTTCTTTCCTGTAAATCAGCTTCCTTCCTTAACTGTTAGTCCTCTTGTACTTAAGTTCTGATATCCATCTTCTCATATTTATCTTCTGATAATCTAAGTTCTGATATCCTTAAGTTCTGACTTCCAGTAAGTACTGATTCCTGTAAGTACTGATATTTCCTGTTTGTTAAGATCTGAAAACTAAACATGAAACATATTAGACATGACATCTCAAAAATATCTAACATAAGCACACCCAAGCCTCACCAACAATCATCAATCAAGAAGAAACCCTCCCAAGCTACCAAAAAAGGTATAAATCTTTACCCAAACTTTGTTAAAGTTTTAAGTTTTAAGTTTCAAGAATAGTATGGATCTTGGTCATAAACCTAGTTTTGATGGTAGTTATGTTGATTTCTTGATTGTTAGTTAGTTAGATGCCAAGGTTGATGTTGTGGCCTCACGAACTTGATTTTATTGATAGGCTTAAGTGTTAATATGATGGTATGATGATTTTTGGTTAGTGATTAGTAGTTTAGAGCGAAAACGAAACTCGAATCACGAGCGTAACGTCGATAAAACGAATGAATCGTAACCTTAAGTTTTTTGCAGAAATACAGAAAGTATAAACTGTGATTTCTTGAAAACTAAAACTTTAAAATGATATATCTTGTTTTAAAGATTGTTTAGGCGCTTGAATCACTTGATTTCGATTTACGGTTCAAAAGTTAGGTCCGTTTCAGTTAAAACGATTTACGCGATAAAAACTGATTCGAAATACGAACTTTGGAAATATAAATGATCGACTTAAAAGTATTAAAAAATTATGAATATTTTACAGAGAGTAATAAATGGAATAAATTAACTTCCATACAAATTTCAAGAGAAAATATGGATTTTTCAATTTTATAAAAATGTCAGAGCCAAGGTCGCGCAAGTAGAATTTCTTAAGAATCGCGAGTGGAGTCGAGTGGCAAAAGTAAAAGAGATTAATGGACATAAAGGATTACGAAAAGAAAATGAAGTTAATGAGTGCTCGTACTCTATTAAAATGATGAGAGTAAAGTGAGTCATGTAAATGGATAGTAAGTATTGCTTATTTACCAGGTGACGATAAATACGATTAGAATCTAAGGGAACGATAAATGTTCTTGATTTTAGATTTCTGGACGAACTCTAGAGCACCCTCCACCTTGAAGCACCCTTGCAAGTTTACGAACCCTGCTCCATATACTGTTGTGTTGTGAAGATTGTTTTTACTATTGTTCGTACAAATGTCGTGCTTTCCATGATAGCAAAATATGAGTTTTTACATATCAATAATGATTGAGTTTACGATGAATATATCGTAGAATATTTTAACGCTATAGTAGAGTGTGATGTATAAGTTGTAAGACCGAGAGTCGGTCAGTTTCTATAAAGTATAAACCCGGGAATCATCCCGGAGAGGTTTTGGATGATTAAAAGTATGTTCTTATTTCATTCCAAGAGACGCGATGTCCTCTTGCGAAGTATTAAATACCTTGAATTTATTTAAACAGTTTCCAAAGATCGTATTCCCTCAACTATATTTAATAACTCGACCAATGAATATTATTTTAAATATTCATTTAAATAGGAGAAGTAGTCTCCAACGATTATTTATTTCAAACTCAATTGTTTTATATTTATTAAAGATTATTTATTATTTAAATATAAACTAGTTGAGGAATATTATTTTAAATATTCTTTTAAAATATAACTATTCGAAGTTTAATTATTTAATAATTAATATTTAATTATTAAATCCTTATTAAATGATTCAATATGATTTAAAGATAAAAAAATCTATTTACAAAATATCTTTTGAACTCTGGAAAATTCATTTAATAATTTCGGATCATCGAAATATATTATCTCGACGTATTTTAAATATTTTGACTATGGTGTCAAAAGAAACTCCCCATTAATTATTTATCCGTTGACAACGGTCAACTCGCATTATCATAATACTTCCTCCGAAAATTCTCGGAAGTATATATATATATATATATATATATATATATATATTTATGTCTACCTTTCAACAAGCAATATGCTTGGGGAACAACATAAGTTCCGGATATATGATAAGATTCTTAAAAGGACAAGGAGGGGTAGACTCCAGTACTTTGTGGACTGGGGAGACTACTAATTTACTACCGCATGAGAAGGTACCTTATATACCGATGAACATATGGACTATGCGTGCCTGAAAGGGATGGACGCAAAACTGTGTCTTGAGAGGGATAGACACGAAGTGTGTACCTGAGAGGGATGGACACAAAAAAGGCCCGAATGCGGCCAGGGTGATAACCAATAACAAAGGGAATCATCCTTCTACATGTAGAGAACAATAATAATATTCTACTGTACGACTGATCATCGTATAGTAGGGGCTCCAGTGAATGTCTTATTCTTCAATTGGAATTGAGATGCAATACCGTAACCCAAGCCTAGGTGCTGGGTTTACCATTAAGGTATTTGCAGACTAATAAGTCAACCAAAGAATTATTTTGGAATGAGGTATGTTTTACCAATAAAAACTACTCTAAACAAACATATATTGATATACGGAATCAGATATGAATTTCTTATACAGTCTTTTCATAATGCATATTATTATGCTGGGAATTATAGCTCATACTTGTTTTCTTAAAATGACACAACATAACAGTGAACCAAGATGCCGGTCAGAAAGCTCACAGCCCGAAAGCGAGTTGGAAATGGCCAGCTTTTCCGTATATTGTTCGGTGCAGTGCCACAGGTAGATCTTATAAGCTGGATTGGGTTTCAGTTGTTTTAGTCCTGCTGATATATAAATATGACTTATGTAAGGTAGTAATGACGAAATGTACATTTGGCCATCGGTCTAACCTTAAATAAAGGTTACACTCGTGATAAGACTTAATTACTTTTGGTCTGTAATAACCATAACTTTACGGATTTAATAACTCTAGTAATGCATTGTTTGTTTCCAAGACAATAACCTGTAAGTCTGTGTGTGTGTTGATAAGTATTTTTCCCAAATAATCTAACAAAGAATTACAGAAGGGGGGTTAAATGTAATTCTGATTTTTTTTGAAATTAAAAACTGTTCTATTTTAGATATATAACAGTGTTTAATTTAGCTTAAGTGCGGAATGAAAGTATTGAAGAAATCAAACATAAAGTAATCACATACAAGTATTTAAAAAATTTCTGGTGAATTGAACTTTTTCACCAGAGATATATATAAAATCGAGAACTCTATGATGCAAGATTTGCACACAGCTGCTTACAAGTAGAACTTACAAGGAACAAAGAAATTCTTTATGGATACAACTTTATCCATTTCTCTGGTAAATTGCTTACTAACTTGATTAATGTTCAACTTGCTACTATTGGTTTATATATCACCAAGTTACATGATAAAAAGACAAACAAATAAGATAAAGTGTATCTTAGTCTAATTACATGTTTCTTCATTTCTCTATCCAGCATCTTTGAATATCTTCAAGTTAGCATGGAAATGGAAATGTTCTTTGTTCTCTAAAACCTATAAATAGGCTACCACATTCCATTTGCATACAGTCAATGCACGTGACTGTCAAGTCACTGTCAACTTCTTTTGAATTTGATCATTCGTTGAGAGTCTAGTTGATCATCCGTTGAATATCTAGTTGATCATCCGTTGAAGCCTTGTGGAACATCTGTTGAGAGCATCTTCATAGAAGTTAACTCTATTTCACTTATACAAGATTACAAGCGATCTAATATTTAAAGTTGGCCAAACTATCTTGCATATAAATCTAGTAGTCAACATGACTTAGAATATCCTACATCTAGTTCTCTAAGGCATTACAATAGGCAGAAATATGCTACTAAACTTATTGATACATAAGCTACCCTTTCAATGGATGTTAAAGTGATCATCCGTTGAAAGCTACAATGTCACTAAATTAAATGTACTAAGGTGTTTTTTTCCAACTTATCATCAAGTACACAACATATTCCTAACAATCTCCCCCAATTTATGTCTATTGGAATTGTAGGCATAAATTAAGAGAAACTTGATGATAAAAAAACACCCTATGAGTACAGACTAATTAATAGTAGATAAAATTAACAAGTGCTGCAATTTATTAAAAATCATACAGAAGAAGATTTATAGAGAATCTCACAAGCCATTTTCAAGGTGCTCCTCTAGACTGAGCAAATTTGACTTGTTTCCTTAACTGTCTGAACTTCTTTCCCAATTTCTCATTATATTCTTCAATCTGGTGTTGAATTTTCCTTTAGAATTCAGATTCATCTTCATTTATCCGATCCAACATTCCTTGCATCTCCATAAGAGTTTCATTGCTTGATATTTTTAGCTGATCTTCTAATCTGAAGATTCCTCAGGTGCATTTCTCATCCTTGAACTCCATCAACCAGTTTGGCCTCAAATGCACTTTATTTCCTGTATATGGAATTGTTATGACTCTTGGGAGTGCGTTTGGGTCTCTTCAGCTATTCCTTATCTTCTCAATCTTTTTCAGAATCTCCCTTTTGGAAACAATGTTGAACCCAAAGTTCTTATTCATTAAGGAGAATATCTTCACTAAGGTAGAATAGCCTTCATTGAGAATTCTGTAAAGAGGCCAAGTTAGCTCTTTTCCACCCTTATACCTGAAGATCAATCTCTCTGGAAGATGCTTGTAAGCATCAATGGCTCTTACTTCTTCAAGCTCATCCAGATAGAGATTTAGTTTTGAAAATTCCTTGATGTAACATATGAAGAGTTGATCTCCCTTGTTGACAACTGAATTAGGTTTGACTAAGGCTTTGGATTGAAGTTTGACAGGTTTGGCCTTTTTGATTGCTCTTTTCTTTATTTTCTTTGGTTTGGGTAGGATTGGAATGTTTAGATCATGGAGTGCTAGGCTTTCCCAATATATAGGTTCATTCTCGGGAATTATGAGTTCACCATGGAAATTCATGTCAGAATAAATCTTGAATTCAGCCTGCTCCATTGTGGGCATGGCTGGTTGACTTGAAGTGGTAGATTGGGTTGGAATGTACTCTTCCTTGTCTTCATCAAAATCCAGCTTCCTCTTTGGTCTGAATTTCAGCCTTGCTTTCTTTGTATGCTTTGGTTCTTCAATCTCAACAATCACAACATGCATTTCAGATTATGTGGTTGCAGGCTTCTTAGCTTGGTTCTTGGAATCTAAGGCAGCTTTCCTTTATTATTGTTTGAGCCTCACCTTTTCTTCTTTCTTAGCTTTTGTAAACCGTGGATGTCTAGCCACCACACATATCAATTTTCCATTCTTGTAGATTTTAGAAATTATTTTCTTCAAGATGGAGTCTTTAGGATCTTTGAGATATGCAATACATCTACCAAGCAGCTTATTCTCATCAGGCTTGGGAGATTCATAGACTAGGTCCAATGGATTTTTGGATGAAAAATCACATTGGCCTTTGGAGATTTTATTGTTGAGGTTTGACCCCTTTCCAAACTCCCTAAGCTCATTCCATTGATTAAAATTGGCCTTAATTGAGAGAAGTGAGAGAATTGTTTCACAGCTTTGTCTTGCTACTCAATTGGACCAAACTTCTTTTCAATCTTGTCATCAAGTTTCTGTTAGTGTAGGTGCCCTAGAGGCAATACATTATTCTTTTATAATCTTTATGTCAGTTGATCATTCAATAAATGTATTTATTATGACCTTAATTACTGTGATATTTTGTTAGCATAATAAATGTCCTTAGAATCATGATACACATTGTATAGTTTAAGTACATGACTTGAACTTGAGATTATATAATATATCATATTCTTAAAGGTCCCTAGTCGAGTATTATTATATAGGACAATAATAATACATAGATAGACTAGTATGTTATTTGACAAGATAACCACATCTCATTGGTTATAAGTATGGGGATACTAAAGTCAATACATAGGTACATGTGAGAGTACATGGTACTGGACAGACCCACAGTGAGATTCTTCATGTTTAATAAAGTCATAAGAAAGACTCACAGTGATAATGGTGTAACGATCCTTTAACTTGAAATCATTATATTTCTATATGAGGATTAATATACTTTGACTACATTAAAAGTTACTTTTGATCGGGTAATGATAAAAGTGGACATCAGGTATATCATGAGTCGTATGAGAAATATGAATGATAGATAAAGGATTTAACCCTCCTATAATTAGGAGAGATATTATTGGCCTCTTGATTGAGTGAGATTATAAAAGCATGGCCATGCTCAAATAATGATTTGTCTCGATAATCTACTCATGGATCAAGTAAACCCGGATTAAATGTTGAAGAGGATGACTAAATACATGCCTCGAGTTTAATCTATAATATGTATGGTTAAAGGGATTATATTACACGAAAAACATTAATCACGAAAGGTTTTATCTAATCACGATTTAATTATTGTTTAATTGGGTAACAATGATGTATTACTAGATACCGCTCATTGTTTATAATTTTATTAGAGAATAAAATTATTTCCAATTAAATAATAGCCTATAGGGTCGCACAAATAGAGCACTTAATGGAATAGTTAATTTAAATTATGGATTTAAATTAATTGATGATTATTTGAATTTTATTATAATTAAGTAAGACTTAATTGAGATAATATAAATTCGAATTAAAAGGAATTTTTTTGCCCATAATAATTAAGTATGACTTAGTTATTAATTAAATAATAGAAATTCGTTTTTACTATTTAATCCAATACCTACTAGGGTTGAGCTTTGCTGTTATGGGCCTTTTTAATCAGCCATTATAAATACATAATGATAGGTTAAAGAGGTTTGTACGTTTTTGAAAAAAAAACCTCGCAGCAAAGAGAGGCAGAGGCAATTCAGATCGTCAAGAAGGAGGCTAGTACATCCATTCCGTAGTCAAGTTCTTGAGACGTTCTTGAAGGTGCTCGTGTGGATACCATAGAGGTGTTTCTCCGAGAGGTAGACACAAAGCGTGATAGCTAGGATCTCCGTTAAGTTCGTGAAAGTTAAGCTCTTGAAAGGTATGTTTCGTTATCTCCATAATCTGCCCATAATTATACATGGATCCTATTTTTGGGTTTCGAAATTTTTTGTTTTATTTACGTTTATCCACTGCGTTTTATGCCTTCGAAACCCAACAATGGCATCAGAGCTACGTGTATAAGGGGCTGATTTGGTTACGTGTTTACTGTAATTTTACAAGTATGCATGTGTGATGAGTCTGCCATGATAACAGTTATGTTATATGAGTCTGCCATGATAACAGTTATGTTATATGAATGATATGATGAATCTGTGAATGATCTATATGATGATACTAGTATGTTTAAGATCTGCCATAACTCATATGTATGCGATCTCTTAAAATATGTATACTGATACATGTTTTTGGTAACTGGGATATGGATCGTGTGTATACTGATACATGCTTCTGGATTAGTATTCTGATACATGTTTTGCTAGTACTATGATACTTGATTTTGCAAAACTTTCCACCATCGGGGGGCTCGCTGCCCCCCCGAACCCCCCAGCGACCTCACCGCGGAGGTCGATCCGCGTGCTTAGGGTTTCGTTTTTAATTTGTGCTTACGACATATGCTTTACTTATTTATTATTCTTGATTGGATCATGATAAGTGATAAATAGTATGTCATATTTATATGATCTATCATGTTCTTTAATGGTTACTTGAGCATGGTGCATAGTTATGGCCTTAAGACCTTAGTTGTAATGGTTTATTCTTTTGGTTTGTAATAAATACGACTTGCATGTCGTTTTCTATTTGTAGTTGTTTTATCTCGAATGTAACTCGAGTTCTTTTGTAACTTCATTAGTATAATTCTTAATGTAACATCCAAGAAGGACAAGGGAAAGAGGAGGCATCCTATGGAGGCCAAAGAGACAATGGAAGCAATAGAGAAGACATATGTAATAGTTATTTTTACACCATAGACTAACCTTGATCTTTTCATTAGCCTGAAAAGATCACATGGGATTGGGCCATAACTATTGCACGTTTACTTTACGCACTTTTCATATGATGTATAAATAGTATGTGTAGAGTAGAAAATGCATGTTTTAATTAGATTAATGATGCATGTATGTATTAGATACATCACCCATGCCATGTCTTTAAACAAGATAAAATCTGTAACGACTCAAGATTTAAAATTGACAAACGATCATGAGATTCTCGTGTTTATGAAACACGGAATAAAATACGAATTTTCTTTATTTCTGACATGGGGCGATTTTGTCAACAACGGGTTCATAGAACTTGTAAGGCTGTGGGTTTTAAGCGAGACCGATGTGACTCCTCCACTACCTGGAAATTAAACCATTGACGAGTATTGATTTGAAGTATTTTGTTCAAGGAAAAATTGGGAATCTCTTTATGATAGGATAATGATCGTTCTAAATTAAAAATCCCTAAGTAAAAATATTAAGTTTTAATCAGATGCTTTCCAATGAATGAACACTCATTAAATCCTAGATCGATAAGGGGAAGGGCTGTCAGTGGCAGGGGACTCCTATCTATCATGGTGAAATGCGACGAATATAAACGGTTATATTCGGACGTTGTATCATTGGGTCTAACTTAACTGAGTCATCATAATAAGGTGAATATAAACGGTTATATTCAACTATTATGAACTTAGAAGCATAGAGTTTGGTTAAAAATCTATTAGATAGATAAGATCAATTGTTGTTCACCAAATTATCTAAGAATTATATATGATATAATTGACAACTGTTGTCTACCTAAATAATCATGTTTTAAGGATACTAGTGGTTGACTTAGAACATGACGAAATATGGATCTTGGCTCACTAGAAAGATTTATGGGATATACTTTCCGAATTAATAGTTAGGGCTATTAATTTGATAAAAAAATAGTGGGAGATATATTATGAATATATCATAATCATATGAACATAAAATTTTAACTCAGACAATCTAATATTTATTTTGCACTTTTATTATTGTAGATACTGAGTAATGGCAAACAACACAAACACACTAATTGTACGTTCAGTCCTTGAGAAGGACAAGCTGACAGGAGGAAACAACTTCCTAGACTGGCAGAGGAATTTGAGGATTGTCCTCAGGCAGGAGCGCAAGCTTCATGTCATTGATATTCCTCCTCCAGGCCCCCTTCCTGAGGGTGCTACTGCTGATGAACGAGCAGCACGCACAAGGGATGAGAATGATGCAAATGATATTGCATGTCTTATGTTGGAAACTATGAGTGCTGAGCTTCAAAGACAGCATGTGCATATGGATGCATATACTAAATGAGCACTTGCAAAGCATGTTTGCAAGCCAAACTCGTCAAGAAAGGTTCAACACGAGTAAGTCACTTTATAATTGCAAACAAGGGGTGAGTGAACCAGTTGGCCCACATGTTCTGAAGATGATTGGTTACATTGAGTACCTTGAAACTTTGGGTTTCCCGATTGGTCCGGAAACTGGTATTGACCTAATCATGAATTCTTTGAACAACAAATTCACTCAGTTTGTTATGAACTACAATAGGAATGAATTTGACAAAACACCTACTGAATTGTTGCATATGTTGAGAACATATGAGACCAACATGAAGACAACTGAACCTGCTCCCATACTGATGGTGGGAAATAAAGGTAAGTCCAAAGGGAAGGACAAATGGAAGGGTAAGAAGAAGATTGGATCTGATTCTACACCCAAGCCAAAGTCAGGTCCCAAACAGGCTTTAAAGCCTAAAGGTGGTGTGGCCAAGGGTGAATGTCACTACTGTAAGAAAGATGGTCACTTGAAGAGAAACTGTCCAATTTACTTGGAGGATATGAAGAAAAAGAAAGCAGTTCATATTTCTGGATCAGGTATTTATGTTATAGAAGTCAATTTGTCTATTTCTACATCTTGGGTATTTGATACTGGATGTGCTTCTCACATTTGTATAAATGTGCAGGGCCTGCAGAGAAGTAGAACTTTGGCTAAGGGAGAAGTGGACCTAAGAGTAGGCAATGGAGCAAAAGTTGCTGCTTTAGCTGTAAGGACTTATTATTTATCTATGCCCTCTGGGCTTGTTTTAGAACTAGAAGACTGTTTTTATGTGCCTGTGATTCGCAGAAACATTATTTCTGTTTCTTGTTTGGACAAGAAAGGTTTTTCGTTTACAATAAAGAACAACAATTGCTCTTTTACTTTGAATGATTTAACCTATGGTGTTGCGCGTTTATTTAATAATTTATATGTTCTTGATTTAGATAACCCTGTCTGTAATATAGAAAACAAACGACTTAAAATGAATGACTCAAATCAAACATACCTCTGGCATTGTCGTCTAGGCCACATAAATGAGAAACGCATATCCAAATTACATAAGGATGGATACTTGGATAAGTTTGATTTTGAATCATACCTAGAATGCGAATCTTGTTTGCTTGGTAAGATGACTAAAGCCCCTTTCACTGGTAAAGGTCAAAGGGCCATTAAACGTCTGGAGCTAATACATAGTGATGTATGTGGCCCAATGCGTGTAATGGCTAGAGGAGGCTACTACTACTTCATAACATTTACTGATGATTTCAATAGATATGGATATGTATATCTTATGAAGAACAAATCCGATTCTTTTGAAAAATTTAAAGAATACAAGGTTGAAGTAGAGAAGCAAATTGGCGGAGATGAAAGTATTAAGATCTTACGATCCGATCGTGGGGGTGAATACTTAAGCACCGAATTTAGAGAGTATTTGAAAGAGTGTGGTATTGTATCAAAACTCACTCCACCAGGAACACCTCAATGGAATGGAGTTTCAGAGAGGAGAAATCGCACCTTGTTGGACATGGTGCGATCGATGATGAGTCATGCAGATCTTCCAATTAGTTTCTGGGGTTACGCTCTAGAAACAGCGGCTTTCACACTTAACCGTGTTCATACTAAGAAGGTTCAAAAGACTCCATATGAGATATGGAAGGAGAAACGGTCAGGCATGAACTTTATGAAAGTTTGGGGATGTAAGGCGTTTGTGAAATGTCAAGAATCTGACAAGCTTGGACCTAAATCCGAAGAGTGCATTTTTGTAGGATACCCTAATGAAACAAAGGCATATTATTTTTATAGTCCTTCTGAGCAGAAAGTGTTTATTGCTCGAGATGCTGTCTTCATGGAAAGAGATTTTGTTTCCAAAAGAAACAGTGGGAGAACTATAGATCTCGATGAAGATCGAGAACCATAAAATAGCATTGAACCTGAAGTGGAACAAGAGCAGAATAATGATAATGCTCAACAAACACAGGTTGTTCGTAGATCTGGTAGATTTCGCCATGAGCCAGAGAGATATGGATTTCTCATGACTCAGTGTGGTGATTTGATGCTCATAGATGAAGATGAGCCTCTCATATACCAAGATGCTATGAACAGTCCAGACTCTAAGAGATGGCTTGAAGCCATGAAATCCGAGATAGATTCCATGTACGAAAACCAAGTATGGACTTTGGTTGATCCACCTGGAGGGGTAAAACCCATAGGGTGCAAATGGGTTTTTAAGAAGAAAAAGGGCATGGATGGAAATGTTCAGACCTATAAAGCTAGGCTGGTTGTAAAAGGTTTCAAACAAATTCATGGTATTGACTATGATGAAACTTTCTCACCAGTGGCTATGGTCAAGTCTGTAAGGATTTTACTTGCCATTGCAGCATTCCATGATTATGAAATCTGGCAAATGGATGTCAAAACAGCCTTCCTTAATGGAAGCCTTGAAGAGGATGTGTACATGACACAACCTGAGGGTTTTGTCGATCCAAGGAATGCTGGCAAGGTATGTAAATTGCGTCGATCCATTTGTGGATTGAAGCAATCCTCTAGGAGATGGAATATCCGTTTTGATGAAATAGTCACAGAGTATGGCTTTGTTCAAAACGAAGATGAATCGTGTGTTTACAAGAAGGTTAGTGGGAGCTATGTGGCATTCATAGTACTATATGTTGATGATATACTACTAATGGGGAATGACATACCTTCTCTAAAGGCTGTTAAGACTTGGTTAGGGAGCAATTTCTCCATTAAAGACTTAGGAGAGGCATCCTACATTCTAGGAATGAGGATCTATAGAGAAAGATCTAGAAGGATGATCGGTCTAAGTCAGAGCACATACATTGATAAGGTTTTGCATCATTTTGGAATGCAAAATGCAAAAAGGGGATATGTCCCCGTGTCTCAAGGGATAACGATCTCTAAGGACCAGTGTCCGAAATCATTGGATGAGAAGGACCACATGAATAAAGTTCCATATGCTTCAGCAATTAGATCTATCATGTATACAATGGTATGTACTCGCCCAGATGTCTCGTATGCTTTGAGCATGACGAGCAGATACTAGTCAAATCTGGGTGAAGGTCACTGGATGACAGTTAAGAATATTCTTAAGTACCTGAAAAGAACTAAAGATTCATTCTTGGTGTATGGAGGAGAAGAGAAACTCGTTGTAAAAGGTTACACCGATGCAAGTTTCCAAACAGACAGAGATGATACTGTATCACAGTCTTATTTTGTGTTTTGTCTAAACGGAGGTGCTGTAAGCTGGAAGAGTTCAAAGCAAGAAATAATAGCTGATTCTACAATGGAGGCTGAGTACATTGCAGCTTGTGAAGCAGCTAAGGAGGCCGTTTGGATTCGAAAGTTCATTTCTGATTTGGGAGTGGTTCCATCGATCGCAGATCCCATTGATCTATACTGCGATAATAATAGAGCCATTGCACAGGATAAAGAACCTAGATCACACTCCCGGGCTAAACATATACTCAGGAGATTTCACCTTATTCGAGAGATTAATGAAAGGGGTGATATACACATATGTAAAGTGCACACAAATGATAACATTGCAGACCCATTGACCAAAGGCTTGTCGCAGCAGAAGCACGATGGTCACACTAGTTCCATGGGTATTAGATGTATGGGTGATTGGCTCTAGTGCAAGTGGGAGATTGTTAGTGTAGGTGCCCTAGAGGCAATACATTATTCTTTTATAATCTTTATGTCAGTTGATCATTCAATAAATGTATTTATTATGACCTTAATTACTGCGATATTTTGTTAGCATAATAAATGTCCTTAGAATCATGATACAAATTGTATAGTTTAAGTACATGACTTGAACTTGAGATTATATAATATATCATATTCTTAAAGGTCCCTAGTCGAGTATTATTATATAGGACAATAATAATACATAGATAGACTAGTATGTTGTTTGACAAGATAACCACATCTCATTGGTTATAAGTATGGGGATACTAAAGTCAATACATAGGTACATGTGAGAGTACATGGTACTGGACAGACCCACAGTGAGATTCTTCATGTTTAATAAAGTCATAAGAAAGACTCACAGTGATAATGGTGTAACGATCCTTTGACTTGAAATCATTATATTTCTATACGAGGATTAATATACTTTGACTACATTAAAAGTTACTTTTGATCGGGTGATGATAAAAGTGGACATCGGGTATATCATGAGTCGTATGAGAAATATGAATGATAGATAAAGGATTTAACCCTCCTATAATTTGGAGAGATATTATTGGCCTCTTGATTGAGTGAGATTATAAAAGCATGGCCATGCTCAAATAATGATTTGTCTCGATAATCTACTCATGGATCAAGTAAACCCGGATTAAATGTTGAAGAGGATGACTAAATACATGCCTCGAGTTTAATCTATAATATATATGGTTAAAGGGATTATATTACACGAAAAACATTAATCACGAAAGGTTTTATCTAATCATGATTTAATTATTATTTAATTGGGTAACAGTGATGTATTACTAGATACCGCTCATTGTTTATAATTTTATTAGAGAATAAAATTTTTGCCAATTAAATAATAGCCTATAGGGTCGCACAAATAGAGCACTTAATGGAATAGTTAATTTAAATTATGGATTTAAATTAATTGTTGATTATTTGAATTTTATTATAATTAAGTAAGACTTAATTGAGATAATATAAATTCGAATTAAAAGGAATGTTTTTTCCCATAATAATTAAGTATGACTTAGTTATTAATTAAATAATAGAAATTCATTTTTATTATTTAATCCAATACCTACTAGGGTTGGGCTTTGCTGTTATGGGCCTTTTTAATCAGCCATTATAAATACATAATGATAGGTTAAAGAAGTTTGTACGTTTTTGAAAAAAAACTCTAGCAGCAAAGAGAGGCGGAGGCAATTCAGATCGTCAAGAAGGAGGCTAGTACATCCATTCCGTAGTCAAGTTCGTGAGACGTTCTTGAAGGTGCTCGTGTGGATACCATAGAGGTGTTTCTCCGAGAGGTAGACACAAAGCGTGATAGCTAGGATCTCCGTTGAGTTCGTGAAAGTTAAGCTCTTGAAAGGTATGATTCGTTATCTCCATAATCTGCCCATAATTATACATGGATCCTGTTTTTGGGTTTCGAATTTTTTTGTTTTATTTACGTTTATCCACTGCGTTTTATGCCTTCGAAACCCAACAGTTTCTTCCATTTTTCTTTCAGCTCTAGTGCAGCTGCTGCTATCCTGATCAAGTCAATTCTTTCTAGCATTGGTGGCTTTGTGAAGGTAATTGTTGGAACTATTACCTTGCTGACATTAATGTTGAGCACTTTCCCCCCTCACTAACTGACTCCCCCTGACTAACTGGAATGATAGAATCTTTCTCCCCCTTTTTGTTAGCATCAAATTGAGCAGAGTTTGAGGTTTATACAGCCACCAACTGTTGTAGCAGACTTGTCTAAGTTTCCTGATTTGCAAGTTTCTTGGCTATTGATTTCTCCACATTTTCAGTCTTGAATCCATGGCCTCAACTTTCCTGTTTAAATCAGCTTCCTTCCTTAGCTTCTGAGCTATCTCTATCATTGTTGTGCCTGGAAGCCTAACATCCAACCTTGCAACAAAGTCCTATTTAACTTCACCAAGTTCTTTCTTGAGTGCACCCACATCCTGACTTTGTTTGAGAGCTTGTATTTTGTGTAATTTGAGAGATTCCAGGTTAGCTTTAAGTAAACTTTTGGTGCTGGAACTTGTGGATGCTTGAATTGCACTTTGGGTATCATGAATTAGCTTGAAAAGTGTGGATTGGAGATATGAGTAAGAGCATTCCTTGTGCATCATACATGATGGAATATCTGCATCTTCTTTATCATCCTCACCATCATTCCCAAAGGAATCTTAAGAATACTCAAAATCATCACCAATTGTGGAGGGCATGACAGTGATTGCATCATTGGCCCTTAGCATAGATGCTGTTGTGTGCACCAAGTTCAACATTCTCTCTACAGCCTCATTGTCCTGTTCAGAAAAAGTTTGATAGGCTGAAATAGGGTGAGTAAATGCCTCAGCTTTATAAGAAACAGAGTCTAACACATCTTGATACTCTTGCTGAAGTAGCTGCTTCTTTTCAGCCTCATTGACATCCCTTAACTCACTAACAATGGGCTTTTCCCATTCTTTAGTACCCGCTTTTCTCTTATGATCTCTCTTTTTTTGCATCAAAGGCTCCCATTATCTCCACACCCTCACCTTCACCATCTAAGGTGGGACTCCACTCACTCACTTTTACCAAGCTAGAAGAAATAGCTTGCATTGGTTCACTCTTTTCCTCTCCTTTTTCTTGAGAGCAGCTCAGCCTCTCTCTCTGCTCACTCTCTTCCCTAAATCATAGGAGAGATTGTACAACTACTAGATCATCTGCACTTGTAATAATAGTTGAAGTTGGAAGTGGTGCAAGGATATTCAACGGATGAGAGACATCCGTCGAGGTAGTAGTTGAGAGTTTCAAAGGATGACTGTTGTTAAGCACATCCGTTGAGATACAATCACTACTTTACGGATGAAGAATATCCGTCGAGATAGTAGAAATGACAGAGTTTGGAATTGAAACTACCGTAGAATCTGTGGTGATTAATTTGAGATTTTACACAGATTTCTCAGTAGAATCAGAAGGAAATGTGAAGTGAGCCAACAAATTATCTAAAAGATGATGCTCACTTGCTTGAGATTTTGGCTTCTCCATGAGAGTTAAAGATGGAGAATCAGGAATTGATGTGTGAATCATGTCCACATCCAGAGAGTCAGTGGGTGAGTTTTGTGTGTGATGTGCTTATATTGTAAGAGATTTTGGCTATGACTCCACATTTACAGGAGCCACATCAATTTGACTTTAAGAAGGTGTTGTAACTGAGTCTTTGACTGCAGTTTGCACAGTGTGTGCACCCTGTGTATCCCTACGTGTTTTAGATTTCTTCTTTCTTGTGTAAGTTTGGGGTGAGTCTGTGTCCCTAACCCTTTTGGCCTGTAATTTTGGCTGAGAGTTTTGTTCAATAGTTACATCCTTTTGGGATGATGTAACTAGTAATGAGCTAGATTCCTTATTAATCACTATAGTTTGTTGGGAAACTGCAGTGTGGCTAGGCTGGGTTACACACAAATCTCCCTCCTTATCTTTAGGGTTTCTTTGATTTTCACCTTATCCCTCACCAGGCTCACTTCCCTTCACACTCCCTTCTTGGTTTTTAGTAGATTTTAAAACTAGTTTTTTTTGAGAGAAACTAGATTGGGTTTTCTTTGACTTGGATTTGGAAATTTTTGATTTTATGGCTTGGGGAGGCACCTGTTTGGTTACTATCACAGATGTTATAGCCACAGTTGTTTACAAAGAAACTTGTGGTAGAGAACTAGCAGAGACAGAAGTGTTTACTTCACTTACCTAAGGCTGCTCCATAATTGGCATGTAGATGAGGGGAACCTCCTTATGGTGATTAGCCCTGTTAAGATCAGCAAAAACTCTTCTCTCTTGGACCCAACAATCTAACTTGTTTGTCAGGTTCATAATTGATAGATCCTCAGAAATCTATCATCATAAAGAATCTAGCATATAGATGCTTTTAGACCTCTTTCTAATGTCTCCTAATTTACTCCCTAATTCATACATTACAGAATTACTGAAATTAAAATATTTATCACTTAGAAGCATATACAGCATGTTAACAATGGAATAGCTAACAGCATCAAAATTACTAACTTTGCCATAAAAAAGCCTTAACAAAGGAGTCACAGAGAAAGCTCCATTCTTTCTTAAGGCCTAGTTTCCTAACCTCACCTAACTTGGTGGCAGTAAGAGCATAGCTTATAGAAATTAACATGTTACTCACATTTATGTCCGTGTGTGGAGCAAGAGTGTTATTTTCAGGAAATTTAAAGCATGCTTCAAGAGTATCACAGTTTATACAGTGTTCCTTACCTTTCAGAAAGAAGGTAATGGTCTTATCCTTAGAGTTGAACACAACAGTAGTCCAAATCTCCTCAACATCTTCACAGTAGATGATTAGGGACTCAAGCATAGCATAACTTAGTTTGCAGCTTCGAATGAAGTCCATTATTTTCTGATAGTCTTCAAAAGAAAGGTATCTCCTTGTTCACCAAAGCTGCGAAGTTGTACTTTTCATATACAAACCTAGTTTGAGACATAATTTTGATGGATACCATTACTATGATTGAAAGTAGTTGCAGAAAGGGGGTTTTTGCTTTGGAGACGAAGAGAGATTAGAGATAGCTTGAGAATGATAAAAGTAAAAATAAAAAATAAATGGGCTTTAATACTTTCTCAGAGAAAAATGAAAAAATAAAAGCAAAAATAAAGTAACCAATCAAATTAGCTCAAAATAGCCGTTTAAAAATAAAGAAAACTGTAAAACTTCTAGTGATTATCCATCAAAATATGCCTACAGGCTGTAAGTAAATTCAACGGTAATGCCTAGAATTAATGGCTAATATTGAGAGCAATTCAACGGATAAGGATTAAAAGTACCCAAAATAATATTTGATATTTCAACTGATGATAAAATTCAACGAATATTCATTTTCGACGGATAATGAACATCCGTCGAGATGTAAATTCTGACTTAGCAAAAATTTCATCTTTGACAGGATTATCAAGTTTTATTCTGGATGCATTTTAAATTGCTTAGACATCAAAACAAATTAGGAATAATTAAGCATACCTAACTCACTAACCAACCTAGTAAAGCTGGATTCATCAAGTGGCTTGGTGACGATGTCTGCAAGTTGCTTCTCACTTGGAACAAAATGAAGTTCCACAGTACCATTCATGACATGTTCTCTAATGAAATAGTACTTGATGTCAATATGCTTGGTCGTTGAATGTTGCACTGGATTTTCAGTAATTGCAACAGCACTTGTGTTATCATGGGAAATAGGAATCTTATTCACCTGTAGACCATAGTCCAATAATTGATTTTTCATCCATAAAATCTATGCACAACAACTACTAGTAGCAATATATTCACGCTGTAGAAGTAGAGTCTGAATTTTTCTTTTTACTGAACCAGGTTACTAGCTTATTTCCTAAAAAATGACAGGTTCATGTGGTCCTTTTCCTATTAATTTTACAACCTGCATAATCTGCATTTGACTAACCAGTTAGATCAAAACCAGAATCTCTGGGAAAGCAAATGCCAAGTTTTGGTGTTCTTTTGAGATATCTGAAAATTCTCTTAATAGCCACTAAATGAGATTCTCTAGGATCAGCCTGAAATCTAGCACAAAGACAGGTAGCAAATGTTGTGAATATGTTGTGTACTTGATGATTTCATTAACAAAATACCTTGGTAGATTTTACTTAGTGAAAAATGTAGCACTCGATGGATAAGGATTATAGTCCCGACGGATGACTCAATATAGTCCCGAAGGATGATGATTTATTATCCATCGAGTCAGTAGCTTATGTAACAATAAGCCTGTAGCACATTTCTGCATACACATTGTTTAGATTCTGTAAGTAGTACTCAAGTCATGTTGACTTTATATAGATATGCTGAATAGGTTGATTAATTGTACATAGATGATGTCTTGTAATCCTGCATAAATGAAATGAAGTCAAGTTCCAGATTGCTACCCAACGGATAAACAACAATGCCATCTGACGGATGATCAACAAGACAACCCGATGGATGATCATGAACTCGACGGATGATCATGAACCCGACGGATAAAGAATTCAAATATCTGTTGACAGTGACAACACAGTCGTATGCGTCGAGTGTATGCAAATGGAATGTGGAAGCCTGTTCAACTGGGTTTTAGAGAACAAAGAAGCATTGCCATTTCTATGCTATTATGAAGATATTCAAAGATGCTGGAATAGAGTAATGAAGTAGCATAGTATTAAACTTGATAGTTTTTGTTTTATTATCTTATCTTATTACTTTGTAATCTTGGTGATATATATACCAAGAAGCAGCAAATAGAATAACTAACTAAGCAAGCAAGAGAGAAATATTTGTACGCTGTATTCTCAATATTTCTCTGTATTCTTAGTTGTTCATTTGTAAGCAGCTGTGAGCTAATTTCTACACAGAGTTCTCTTGATATATTATATATCTCTGGTGGATACATTCAAATCCACCAGAAAGTTTTTAAAGACTTATGTTTTTAATTACTTGTGTTTTGATTCATTTCAAGTTATTATTCCGCACCCTGCAAATCAATTCACACTGATATATATATAAATATATATATATATTTAAGTTAGAACAATTTTATTTGTGAAAAAGTTTCAAGAATTCCATTCAACCCCCCTTCTGTAATTCTTGTTGCATTGTTAGGGAATAATAATTGATATCAGAGCAAGCTCTTGAAGAACAAAGAGTTTAAAGATCACAACAAACAGCAAGATGAACAAGAAGGATGTTGGAGTCAAGATTCCTTTTCTGGACAAAGATAATTACCATCACTGGAAGGTAAAGATGCATCTTCATTTACTTTCTCAAGATGAGGCCTATATGGATTGCATAGAGAGAGGCCCTCATGTACCAATGAGAGCTGCAACTGGAAATGAGCCATCAGTTCCCAAGCCAAGGCATGAATGGTCAGATCCTGATATTGAACAAGTTAGGAAAGACAAGAAGGCCATGAATATTCTGTCCAATGGAGTTGATGGTGACATGTTTGACAACATCATCAATTGCAAAACTGCCAAGGAAGTTTGGGATACAATTCAGATTATCTGTGATGGAACTGAACAAGTTAGAGAAAACAAGATACAGCTACTGATTCAGCAATATGAGCATTTTCATAGTGAAGAAAGTGAGTCTCTCACTGACATCTTTAGTAGGTTTCAAAAACTACTAAATGCTCTGAAGCTGCATGAAAGGGTCTATCAGACAAAAGACTCTAATCTGAAATTCCTTAGATCTCTTCCAAAGGAATGGAAACCAATGACAGTCTCATTAAGAAACTCTCAAGATTATAAGGAGTTTACTTTGGAGAGACTTTATGGCATCCTGAAGACTTATGAGCTTGAAATAGAGCAAGATGAGAGGATGGAGAAAGGAAAGAAGAAAGGAGGATCCATTGCACTAGTTTCTGAGTTAGAAAAAGAGAAGGAGATGAAGATGGAAGCTGTTGAATCAACTTCAAAGGTCTGTGAAAACAAGGGCAAGGCGCTGGTAGCAGAAAATGAAGATTCTTTGAGCCAAGATGACATGGAAGATATTGATGAACATCTAGCATTTCTTTCCAGAAGATTTTCCAAGCTCAAGTTCAAGAAGAACTTTGGAGCAGCCAAGTCAAATAGAAACATGGTGGATAAATCAAAATTCAAGTGTTTCAAATATGGTTTGGCAGGGCACTTTGCCAGTGAGTGTAGAAAGTCAGATTCCAACAAAAAGAAGTTTGAGCCTGTGGATTATAAACAAAAATACTTTGAGTTGCTCAAACAAAAGGAAATGGCTTTCATTACATAGGAAAATGACTGGGCAGCAGATGGTCTGAATGAAGATGAAGATGTCAGCTATGTCAATCTAGCCCTAATGGCCAAGTCTGATGAAATAGAGACAAGTTCTTCAAGTAATCAGGTAATCACCACTAACCTTGCATATTTATCTAAAGCTGAGTGTAATGATGTTATAAATGATATGTCTACATAATTATACCATTTGCGTGTTACACTTAAGTCTCTCACTAAAGAAAATGCTAAAATCAAAGAAAACAATTTGTTTTTAAGTGAGAGGAATAATGTGCTAGAGTCTCTGTTCATTGAATTTAAAAAATTAAGAATTGAGTGCAAAATTGCTAAGGATGAATTAACCGAGTCCTTGAAGAAAGAAAAGATCTTGAAGAAGCAGCTTGAACGTGAACAGGAGGTGATTAAGGCATGGAAAACATCTAGGGATGTTCATGCTCAAATTACCAAGGTTCAAGGGATTGAGTCCTTTTGTGATGCAGCCTGGAAAAAGAACAAGGAGAAGTTGGAATCCAATCTGGTGGAAGGATTGCTAATAGATGTAGTCTCGACGAATGATGAGGGTCATCCTTCGAATAGCAAAAAGGGTTATCCGTCGAGTGACATAAATCCACACCCGTCGACTGTGAGCAAGCCTGTGAGTAAAGCAAAGCTTGTCAAGTTAAATGAGAGATATGGATCAGTTTCCAAGAATTTTGTTCCAGGAGAATCTAGTCAAGTGAAGAAGGAAAAGAAGGCTAATGTTGGCCATATGACTGTCAAACAATTGAGTGACAGACTTGAAAAGATTGAGGTTAAATAAGAGGCTAAAAAGAAAAATAATAGAAATGGTAAAGTAGGGATTAACAAACACAATAACTACACACCTGATAAATATGCTCCTAGAAAAATCTGTGTCAAGTGTGGTAGTGTAAATCATTTGTCTGTTAATTGTAAATTTGCCATGCCTACTTCCTTATCTGTGCCACCTCACTTTCCCAACATGAATGCCATGCCTCCTATGCCTATGAATGTTATGTCTACACAGAATATGAATGCACAGTTTGCTAACATGCCATTTGCACCTAATCCTTATTATGCTGCATTTAGTATGCCACAAATGCCATTTAGCATGCCGTACTGGAATAACATGTTCACTAATAGCATGCCATTCCCTGTTAATCATAATATGGATGATAATTCTATTGTAATGAATGGTTTCAAAGGCCCAACTCAAATGACTAAGAATGAATCTGAAATTCCTAAGTCAAATGAAATAAGGCCTAAGAAACAGAAAAAGAAAGCTAACAAGGCAGGACCCAAGGAAACTTGGGTACCAAAATCAACTTGATTTGATTTTGATGTGTGCAGGGAAATAGAAAGAATCTATGGTACTTGGATAGTGGTTGTTCAAGACACATGACTGGTGATTCTACCCTGCTCACAGAGTTCAAGGAGAGAGCTGGCCCTAGTATTACTTTTGGAGATAACAGCAAGGGTTATGCTGTGGGATATGGTTTGATTTCAAAAGACAATGTCATCATTGAGGAAGTTGCCTTAGTGGATGGTCTCAAGCATAATTTGCTGAGTATCAGCCAGCTTTGTGATAAAGGCAATTCAGTAACCTTCAACTCAGAAGCCTGTGTTGTGACTAACAAGAGGAGCAACAAAGTGGTTCTCACTGGTGTGAGAAAAGGAAATGTGTACCTAGCTGACTTCAACTCATCAAATGCAGAATCTGTTACTTGTCTTCTCAGCAAAGCAAGTCATGATGAAAGTTGGTTATAGCACAAGAAACTATCACATTTAAACTTCAAAACCATGAATGAACTAGTAAAGAAAGAACTGGTTGGAGGCATATCTCAAGTGGAGTTTTCTAAGGATGGATTGTGTGATGATAGTCAAAAAGGGAAGTAGATCAAAGCATCATTCAGGAAGAAGCTTGACTCAACAATTGAAGAACCTTTGCAACTGCTACACATGAATTTGTTTGGATCAGTCAATGTGTTGTCCATTTCAAGGAAAAGATATTGCCCAGTAATTATAGATGATTTCTCAAAGTTCTCTTGGACATATTTCCTAAAGTCTAAAGATGAGGCTAGTGAAATCATCATCAATCACATAAGGCAAGTCAATAATCATCCTGATTTCAAAGTGAGAAAAATCAGGAGTGATAATGGAACTGAGTTCAAGAATTCTGTCATGAGAGCATTTTGTGAAGAAAATGGAATTTTGCATGAATTTTCAGCAGCAAGAACTCCACAACATAATGGAGTGGTGGAAAGGAAGAACAGATAACTTATTGAAGCTGCCAGGACAATGTTTGAAGAATCTAAATTGCCAACATTTTTCTGAGCTGAAGCTGTAAATACTGCATGCTACACTCAGAATATTTCTCTGATCAATCAAGCAAAATGCATGATTCCCTATCAATTGTTCAAGAACAAGAAGCCAACTATAAATTTTCTTCATGTCTTTGGCTGCAAATGTTATATCTTGAGATATGAAACTGATCAGAATGGGAAGTTTGATGCTAAAGCAGATGAGGGAATTTTTGTTGGATATGCTGTTGGTAAAGCATATAGAGTCTACAATCCAAGAACCAACATTGTTGTGGAATCAATACATGTTGTGTTTGATGATACAAAGACTGAAGGACTACAAGATGGAGATTACCATGAGAGCCTCAAATTTGACAACGTGGAGATGGTTAGTGATGACAGTTATGATGAAAGTGATTAAGAAACAGCATCAAAGGATAATGCAGAAAAATCTACTACCAATGAAGCACAAAATTCAACATCTGTCGAGTTGCAAAATGCTTCATCCGTTGGGAGACAATCTGCCTTATCCGTCAGAAGGCAACCTGCTTCATCCGTCGGTAATCAAAATTCACCATCCGTCGGGTTATCAAAAGTAGCAGGGAGTCAGGATAGATCACGTACAGAAAGCTCCCCTTTCTCAAATCAAAGATCCACTAACTCAGGGGGAGTCTCTAACAATCAAAACTCAATCACACATCAAGACAACAATGAGGCCTCTTCATCTAGAGCTAATCTACCTCAACAAAGAAAATGGACAAAAGATCACCCCTTTGAGCTCATAATTGGTGATGTATCTTCTAGAGTTCAAACAAGGAGAGCAACTCAAGAAGAATGTCTGTACAACAGCTTTCTTTATAAGGAAGAACCCAAGAAGGTAGAAGAAGCTTTATTGGATCCTGATTAGATTTTAGCTATGCAGGAGGAGCTAAACTAATTTGAGAGGAATAAGGTATGGAAGCTGGTGCCCAAGCCTAGAGGAAAGAATCCAATTGACACCAAATGGGTATTCAGAAATAAGATGGATGAAAATGGCATAGTAGTCAGGAACAAAGCTAGATTGGTTGCTAAGGGCTATTGTCAACAAAAAAGAATAGATTTTGATGAAACATTTATTCCTGTTGTGTAATAACCCCAATTTTTGGAATCTTTGAAACACTGATGAATAGTGATTTTGCTGATTATGCTGATTAAGAAAACTTTTCATGCCACACTATGTAGGAGTTCTTTTATTGATATTCTGAGATCTTATTAGTACTCCATATGGTATATAAGTGTATGTAAAGATCGTCAGAATCCAAATTCGAACACTTTGATTTTTCCCGAAAATCCACCAGATACCGAAAGAATTGAGTATAATGTAACATGATTAAAAGGATTTAAATTCAAGGATTATAAGAGAGGACCATAAAAGGAATATGAAATATTGAGAAAGGTTTAGGGGAACCCAAGTAATGAGATCCCGGATATGATCCCTCAAACGATCAACGAGAATGAACAATAAACGAGTCGTAAAATAATTAAATGACTAAGTAATGCAAGAGGCAAGGAGGAGGGTCAATTAGTGCAAGATTAATGCACTTAGTTAACATCTTAATATAAGGATTAAGCTTAAAAAGATGCTTCCACCATAAGGATGAGACAAGTGGCAAGGATTATGTAACCTTGATGACATCACCATGCTTATGTCACTTTCCACTAATTTAAACAAAACAACTAGTCAAGTAAATATCCTAAAATCATTTCATTTCCACCACAAGTTCAAGTCAACACAAGCTCTCATCTTCCTCCCCCATTTCCATTGCTCTCGGCCAAAACAGAACCAGCACATTAAAACTGCTGTATCTCCTTCATTTCTCACTCAAATAGTATGTTCTATAGCTCTTTGGAAAGGTATTGAGATGGCCTACAACTCTTGTTCACCAGTCTCGTCCAAATAAGCATGGTAAGACCCTCTTTTTGACAGTTCTTTCAATCTGACTTTTAGAAACTTCAAAACCTAACTTTGTATTCTTGATTTCTTTGGAAAGATCAAGCTTGTAGGAGGCTCCCTAAGACTTCCTAGCTACTCTAATCACTCCAAGGAAGGTATAACACCTCCAAACCCTAGCTTTAATTTGAGTATAATGATTGTTTTGATGGTTATAGTAAATGACAAGCATGATGCTTGTGTGTTTAGAGTTTGGATTGGATTTGTAGTGATTTGGATGTTGAAATCTTGTTTATAGTTAATGAAACTTAAGTATAGCTAGTAGTTCATGTGTAGGGTTGTATAAATTGGAAAATCTTGAGGTTTGGGGACTGATGTAGTAAGGTTTGGATGAGGGTTGGTTGTATTGTTGGTTGTGAGTTGAATGGTGGTTGTGAGTTGAATGGTGGTTGTTTGGAGTGGTTTAAAACTTGGTAATCGCGTAAACATAGTCGTCGTAATGCCCAATTTCATACAACTGCTTGTTCTTAGTGTTCCGGACAGAGAGCTAACTACTGAATCTGTGAATTTGCCATGTTTAGTTAGATTATGTCATAAGCTTCGTTTTGATATGTGGTTCGCTTAAATCCGATGTACGGTTTAGGAGAAATGACCGTTTTAAGTAATGGCGTTTCGCGAATGAACCATTACCCCTCGCCTTACTTTGAAACCTTGGTTAAGGCCCTTAAATGACTAATTGGAGTATGAAACAATTATGTAAAGTGAACTAGGCAGTTGGTAGGGTATTCGCGAAAGAATCGCCTTAAAATTCTTAATGGTTAATTTATTAAAAATAGTGGAGCCAAGGGTACTCGAACGACTTATTTGATTCGTTAAGCGTAGAAGTGACCATAAGCAAACGTTTGGGTTCAATTGGTTAAAGTCTAGTTTCTTAAGCGACCGTGGTTTAATTCCGACTTATGTTGTTGTTCATAGGTTATCGGACCCACTCTAAGCTTAAGTCTAACCGGGAACACTCAGGCAAGTTTTCTACCCGTTATACTGTTGTTGTGATGTATATATGTATATGCATTATCTTGTGATAAGTGCATGATTATTATTAGCAAAGTCTTGCGATATATTGGAGCATGTGATATAATATTTATATGCATGCCTGTTTTGTAATCTTGATATCTAATTGTTGATTCAAAAGCTTATAAGTTGCATAATACCTATGCTAGAGATAAGCAGTAGTTGCGTATACCCTTAGTATAGGGGACCCAAAGGTGAACATTTTCTAAAACCGGGAGTCGATGTTCCCGAGTATATTATATATATACTTATATATATATACATTGATATAGTTTTTAAAACTATTAATCGAATAAGTTTTATTCGATAACTTTATTTTATTTAATGAATATTAGTTGAATATTCATTCGAGGACTTATGACTCCGTTTATTTTAATTAATGAATATTAGTGGAATATTTATTCGAGGACTTATGACTCCGTTTATTTACTAATTAATATTCTTTATTTTATTAAAGAATAATGTTTCGATAATCAAACTTATTTTTAATTATTCAAATAAAGGTCATACTTTCGTATAAGTATATCTTTGGTTATTAATATTCATTTCAAGTATGAGTTTTAAAACTTTTACTTCAATTATTTTTATAAGGATTATCCTTATGGGAATATTATTTAAATAATAATATTCATATATTTTCTAATATATCGGGACTGATTTATTTCATTAAATCAGCATTACTCCAAATATTCTTAAAAATGTTTTCGAGACTTCAAAATGATTTTAAAAGTTAGAGCGGATCCCAAAACTCGTTTTCAAATTTAAGCTCTTCCTTTCAAAGGGGACTTGAATACTCACTCAAAAATCTAAGGGATCCGGCTCTGTGGTGTATTTTATATTCGCAACGAGGTTCCTGTTTTGAGAAAACAATTTGATTACTTGCCCAACGTTCGGGAAGTAAGTCCATCTATTTGAGTCGGCATAAGCGACAGGCCGGGGTACGGTCTATGAAGGTGTAAGAGGCTGGGTGACAGTCCATCCACACGTGAGTGGCCGGATAACGGTCTAGCGCGAGGTCCTAATGCGGCCAGGGTGATGACCGGTGAGGAATTCATCCATCTACAGTAGAAAAGGTTACTTATTGGTATCTTTGCCTGATCAGCAAGATATCGGGTTTATGCCAAAATTCTTTTCTTTCGAAATTCATTGGATATTGCAACTCTGTTCATACTTTACATGACAGAGGTTTTCAGGAAATGTGTGAGAGATATATATGGATATATCTATATCGGGACTTAATGAAGTATCTCGTAACTTCATTTCATTCAATAATATTTCAAAGATTGAATCTATTCAAGTCTTATCTTGTAATCTCATCTATGTGATGAACTTTTGAAACTGATTATACCTTGAACGGTGGTAGTTCAAGTAGTATTCGGAAAAGATATAAGTATATTGAAGTATCTTGTAACTTCATCTTTTCAACTTATATCTAGTAAATGATTATCTTATGCATGACAAAGATTTTCAGAAAAACGTTGAGACAAGGTTAGATATATGAGATCACCTTGCAACGATATTTTATATAGTTATAAACTGGAACTCTGTGTATATTATACATGTCAGAGGATTTCAAAGATTTGAGAAGTATATATGTATATATATACTGAATATTTTGCGACTTCGTCGCATTAAAATAACAAACTTGGTTCATTTCTTCTTGACCAAGACTTTCATGTGTACAATGAGAATGCTCATATATTGTTAATTATAATACATATTATTTCGGTGGGCTTGTTGCTCACCCTTGCTTTCTTCTTTCATCACACAACAACAGATAGAAAAGATGAACAGGATTAAGCTCCCAATTCGTGAGCGGTTAGGAAACATTCCGCAGTTTCCTGTAGGCGTTAATGCCGTTGTAGCTGAGGTAGGAACTACCAATAGGCTAGGCTTTCAACTTTTGTTGTACCAGACTTATGTATATTTATGAATTGTAATAATGGCAAAGAATATGTAAATTTATTCAGAAACCCTTTTGAGGTGTAATGACTTATAATTGTAGAATAAAATGACTTATGTTATTTTGGTATTCATCTATGAGACTATAACTTGTGGTGTGTGTGTATATATTGTGGGGTCACGGTACGCAGTGGTTGGTTGTTTATTAAGATTAAGAGTTGTTAAGGGAATTGGAACCCGTGACAACCCGGATCCCCGACCCCGGATTTGGGGGTGTTACAGAAATGGTATCAGAGATAAGCGTTATAAATCTCAGAGATGATGTGACGTTAAAATAATAAGTTCACTAAGATAATAAGAACTCTTGCCAAGTTCATAGTCGGACTACCTAACGTAGTACTGACAGTTAAAACCCTTATGGGAACCCTTATAAATATCGTGATAGAAGCGTAGTTCATTATCGTATATGGTAGCGGGACTCCGAACCCTGAGGTTAAGGAGCAACAACGCGATATGTTTTATTAATTATTGGAGATCGGATCGGATTGTGGATTCGATAGAGCGTCCTAACACGAGACCAGATGATGTTCATATTGAGGATGTAGCAGTTAAGGATGTTGTCCTAGAAGGGATTATTACTGAGAAGGATCCCGTGGAGGATCCTGACAAGAATGAATAAAGGACCACTGAGGAATTGAGAACCATGGTTAGGGCGACTACCTGAGGTAGATTGGCCAGTCACTACCGGAGGTTCGTTCAAGTTTGTAAAGATAGTAGCCCCTTTAACGCGGCTTACTCGTAAGACTGAGAAGTTCGAATGGACAGAAAAATACGAGATCAGCTTTTAAGAACTAAAGCAAAGATTGGTGACGACCCCTATTTTGGCGTTGCCGGATGGAAAAGGAGATTTTGTGATGTGTAATGACGCTTCGCATAAGGAATTAGGGTGCTTCTTATACAGCACAGCAAGGTAATCGCGTACGCATCAAGAAAATTAAGGGAATATAAAATTCGATGTCCCCACCCATGAGCTTGGGCTCGTGGCAATAGTTTTGCCCTAAAGATTGGAGGCACTACTTGTATGGAGAGAAGTGCGAGATTTACACAAGCCATAAGTGCTCTAGTGCATTTTCACGCAGAAAGAGCTCAACATGCGCCAGAGGAGGTGGTTAGAGCTAATCAAGGATTACGATTATGAGATTATTTATCTTTCAGGGAAAGCCAAAATGGTGGCTAATGCCCTTAGTATAAAAGAGAGACTCAAGATGAAAATGTCTTTGGAGAGTTGATAAGAGATTTTGAGAAAATGGAAATAGAAGTGAAGGTAACCAGAGCCGGTACCGAAAAGCTGTTTGAGATTGCAATACAGCCCGGATTATTAGAGAAGATCATATTGTGCCAAGAAAAAGTGATGAATAGAGGAAGAGAACCCATGACCGGAGAAGAGATTAATACCTAGAAAGATGATGAGGGAATAATGAGGTATGCCTACAGAATTTTGGTTCCAAACATTCAAGAGCTTAAGGATGAGATCTTAGATGAAAGCCATAGTTCGAGGAATAAGATTTAGGGCAAACCCTGAATGTGATAGTCAGGGAGGTCGCCATCAAGAAAGAAAGAACCCATAACATAATGGAAAACAAGGATTTTAATGTATAAGATAACCCTGATTAGGGGAGAAGGATGAAACACTTCATACTGAGAAAATAGAAGTCGAGCAAGATAGGGAGAACCGAGATGGTACTCCTATGGGACAATTCATGGACCTGCCTAAACAAAAATTATACTTTTATTCCCAAACACCACCCTGAGGAAACAATGCGGTGGGAAATTCTTTCAGGACCTTTAAGTCACTAAGCTCTTAGAGTTCCAAGGAACAAGCTGATCTAGCCGAGGCAAGAGCCTGGCCAAAGGAAATAGAGGACTGATTTTATATTCTAAATGATTGATGAAGCGCAAAAGACTATTTTTGTCACTTACCTTCCTAAGAGAGAGGCCACCCGCTGGTGAAAGACCAAGAAAGGCACGGAGCCAGAGGTTAGAATAAACTGATTAAAGTTCAGTCAATTGTTTTCGGGAAAGTAATTCCCAAGGTTATGGAGATAGTGTAAAAGCTTTAGAGCCAGAACAAAGGCGGACGAGTATGATGAATTATGAAGCTAAGTTGTAAAAGTTGTCAAGATTCGTTCTGATGACAAGAGTCCCAGAACGACGTGATATTTGAAGTCAATGATTACCGGGTGCGTGAAATGATTATAATAGAAAAGAAAATAAAAAGAAACTGAAGTGGAAAGGAAAATAAAGACAATAGAGTTTGAGGAATGATAAGGGAGTTAGGTATGAGGAAACCCTAAAGACTCGTAGCAATAGAAATAGAAAAGTATGTAATCGTCAGGATGAGGGTGATTCACCATGAGTTAAAGTTGATGGTTGAAGACATAAGAGATACATAGAGTTTATCCCTTGTAAGTTGGGAGGATTCGAGGAAACCTTGAGATAGTTTGAAGGATAAATAATGAGACGCGGATAGATTGGGGAGATAAGAAAGTAAGAAATTAGGAAAATTGAATGAAGGAAGTGACCTTCAAGAATGTGAAGTGTAAGACCGGGGGCATGATACCCAGAAAGGGAGACGCCAGGTATGAAAGATATCCCAACATTGAGATGACTGTTGAGATAAACAACAAAAGTAAATGAGGAGTTATTAAGAAGAAGTTCACGTTGAACACGATCAATATCTTCCAGAACATCCCTGTTGTCATTACCAAATTAGGAAAGAAAAGCGGGGAACCATTGTTATCTTTTGAAGGCCATATGGGTTGACCTCAGTTTGAATAAGGATGTTATTGTGAAATTTGAAAGAGATATGTCCTAAGTCCAATCACGTATGAGGATTTAGGAATATATTTTATGTAATCTGTTTTGATTTTATTGATATTAATAAAAGACTTGTTTTGTTTTTTATTACGGGCTCTATCTATTTAAATGTTTAAATAAGATATACCATAGTTTAGAGTAAAGCTTTTTATGGATTATGATGAGATCATAATAGTGAGACCTAAAAGATGATAACTCTAAACTTAAATAGTTCCTGGTCATAGGATTACCAACTGGTAATTAATAATCCGCAAATATCGGTACATACTATGCTTGCTTCATTATGAAGGATGTCTGTTCTCATAGATATTTGTGTGGTGACACTATAGCTAGTATGTAGGTGCTTATTATAGAATAAGTTCACTGAACATGACTCGCACAGCTGAACAACTGATGGAGTTCACTCACGTGTCAGCAGTTGTTCACATAGTGATAGTTGTACAAGTATCCTTAGACTTGAGGTCATCATAGTCATCTTATGTACACTGAACTATGCTTTGGTTTAGTTCTTAGTCTCCAGGGACAATTATTAGGGCTCTACTGGGTATAGGAATTTGTACACGAAGATAGTGTATGATCAATAAAGGATCTACCCCTTCCAGTGAAGGAAGAGAATGTTCAAAACTGATCCACTTATGCTAGTTCAGGAATCTCTGGCCAGAGTGAATGAAATTAGAAAGGAGTTTCTAATTTACATAGAACTGAGCATAGTGAATGGGAAAGAAAATGATTAAATTAGATAGGCTTGACACAAGATCCATGCCTTGTATTTAATCAGGACATTGGAGGGTAGAAGGAGTTAATTGTACGGTAACTATTCACTGACAGGTTCTTGGTATTCTAGGCAGTGAATTCATATTATCCGGATAGTCGCGATATGTTGAGAAGCATCACTCACGATGTAGAATAAATATAATTAATCAGTTAATTATATTTAGTGAATTTTAATATTCATATAAAAAATTAATAAAAGTTTATTATTATTTATTTCTACTACCGGCATAATATTGAACCTACAGGGTCACACCATAAAAGAATATTTTCTTTGATGAAATAATGAGAGAGAGAATTATTTTCTAAATAGTTAAGAAAAGAAATAATAATTAAAATAGTTTTAATTATTATTAAAGCATTTTATGAAGATAAAATGTGGGAGTTAATATATATAAAGATATATTATAAAACCCTAGGAGAGTCCTATAAATAGAATGAGATGGATGGAACATAAAATAGAACACACAATTTTGGTTTTGTGAAAACCCTAGCCTCCATCTTCTTCTTCTCTCTCTCTCCCAAAACTCCATTTTTATAAAAGCTTAGTTTTATAAAAAGGTTCATCGAAGCGGATCGTTCTTGGTGGATACCGGTAGAGTGCTTCACACACTGAGGAGCAACTTCTAGCACTCCATTTTTTAAAGGCTTCGATTCACGAGGTATGATTTCGATTCCTCAGTTTTTCCCTTTTATATGTTTTTCTATATGTGCGGTATATGGTTTTTATGGAATAATTGTTATTTCTCGCTTCCGCTCATCCGTAAATTCCATCATTGGCATCAGAGCTAGGTTCTGCATATAGAGATTCATATAAAAAATTTCAGATTTTTTAATGCATGTATGGATTTATTATAATTTTTGCAAGTTTATTTGGATTTAATTATGTATTAATTCGAAATAATTTTTGCATGAGATTTTGACTACTGATCTGGGTTCTACAAGTGTTGTAGATCATCTAGGTATTTTTTTCATAATTTTGTGATGTGTAGATTATTTGTTATGAATTTTTAAAAATTGTTTTAATTAAAATTCATGAAATAATTATGTATGTGAATAATTATGATTAAAATTTGCACAAGGACCCATGGATGATTTGGTATTTTTCTGCTACTCCCTGATTTAAGAAATCATATTATTTTGATTTTTATTAATTTATTAATTAAATGTTATTAATTTATTAATAATAAAATTAAAATAATAACATATTAATAAAGAGTTATTAATAAGGGAGTAAAGGAAAAGGGGAGTTACTTCTATTTTTTTGTAACAACAAGAAAGACCAACAGACACGGCAGGAAGAAGCAACAAAAAAAAATAGGAAACCTGTTATCGGCTGTGCCAGGCGCGTGCGCTGCACACGGGGAAGGGGTGTGTTGCGCATTCCGTGAATGCGTTACACACTGTTGCACATTTACGGAATGCGTTACACGCGTAAATGGCTCAACAGTGTTGTAACGCATTACGTACATGCATTACAGCCCGTATGTCCACATTAAATTTGATTTTTTGAGAGTTTCGTAACTCCGTTTTGGGCGTGCAATATATCGTTGGATTCATTTTTCCTAGACGGATCTAATAGAGTGGTCAAATAATTTTTATATAAAAGTTTTTAACTGTTTATATTCCCGAAAGTGTTTTAAAGCATGTTTTAATTGTTTTAATTGCTTTTAAATGCTATAATAAATCCATACATCATTATATCAATGTGTGACATGATATTAATTGCATGCTTACTTGTTTATTTATTTTTATATATGAGATATATGCCTGTGTTTACCATGCGATGATAAATTTAGGTGAACTTAAATCAATATAAGGCGTGCTCTAGAAAATCTAGAATAGGAATCGTTTCTTGCCTTGACAAAAATATTATGAATACAATCATGAGATTCTTGTGTTTATGAAACACGTAATTAAATATGAATTTTCAATTTTGAGAGAAAGGATGATTCTGTCAACAACAGATTTCCATCTGTAAGAAAGGGTTATTAAGTGACGCCTCTTGACAATGCTCCACCCGATCTGGGAATCATCTGATTATCGATTATTGATTTGAAATATTTAATTTAAAAGGAAGAATCTCTTTATAATATGATTATGATTGTAACGTAATATAATCCCTCTAAAATTAAATAATATCAAGTAGTAATTGGCCAATGACACAACGGGCTTGTGTTGGTCATAGCCTTTCAACATGATAGAAAGTGGTTCTTATATTTTAAATCATTGTCGTTTCGTGCTACAGCCGAGGGCTTAGATTTCGAAATAAGAAATACGTGTCTATTACATAGAGATGTGTACATTGAATTAGAATCTAAAGGTCGTTACGTGCCACAGCCGTGGGCCATTGGAGACTGATTCAATTGTACGGAATGTTGGGTTAGACTTGACTTAGAATATTGAGTTTGTCGTGCCACAACCGTGACTCAATTATTCAAGAGGCTAAAATTATATTAGGGAATAACATAAGATGTAATTGACAAGAGTTGTCTGCCTATTGAACATCACATGACTTTTCGTGCTACAGCCGAGGTTATGTAATGGAATGTAGGATCCCTATTCCCACTAGCATTATGAATGCTTATTTTTCACATAGGGGGTTGAATAAATTAGATAAACTAGTGGGAGCCACTTATGAATAAAGACCCGATTCATATAGTGTTTTGAAATGAAATTGAATATTTGCTAAGTGTTGTTATGTGTTTATCATTTAGAGATGTACTATATTCGTTATGTCTTCTATACTATCACTCCGGAGTATACTAGATGCTCACAAGTTGACTGGTCCTAATTTTGCTGACTGGCTTCGAAACTTGAGAATTGTTCTCAGGGTGGAGAAGCTGGAATATGTGCTTGACTCACCTAAGCCTACTGAACCTGCTAACAATGCACATAATGATGAACATGTTGTGTATCGTCAGTGGATAGATGATGCAAATGTTGCTCAATGCATCATGCTAGCTTCCATGAACATTGAGCTACAGAAGCAACATGAGCATATGGATGCTCACACTATCCTTATGCATCTACAAGAGTTGTATGATGTGGCAGGGAGGACAGCTCGATATGAGATATCGAAGGAGCTGTTCGATTGTAGGATGTCTGAGGGATCATCCGTGAATGACCATGTACTTAAGATGATCAATTTGATTGAACGTCTTGGATAACTTGGTTTTGCCATGGATGGGGAGCTGAGCCAAGACTTGGTCTTGCAATCACTTCCGGGTTCGTTTTCGCAGTTTGTTGTGAACTTTCACATGAATAAGCTGGATGTCAGCCTGGCTGAACTCCACAACATGTTGAAGACTGCGGAATCGAATTTTCCCCCTAAGAAGAGTTCTGTTCTTCTAATTGGTGAAGGTTCCAATCCTAAGAAAAGGAAGAGGAACTCTTCCAAGAAGAAGAAAGTAGGTGAAGAAAAGCCGGTTCCACCAAAAGCTGAAGACCCCAAGAGCAAAGTTGTTTGCTTTCACTGTAACAAGGTGGGGCACTGGAAGAGGAACTGCAAGGTTTACCTTGCAGAGTTGAAGAAGAAGAAGGGTAGTAAGACTACCGCTTCTGATTCAGGTATGTTCATGATAGAAATGAATATGTCATTAAGTCAAATTTCTACTTGGGTATTAGATACCGCCTGTGGTTCTTACATCTGCAATTCGTTGCAAGGACTAAGGAGAAGTAGGACTCTTGAGGAAGAGGAGGTGATTCTACTGATGGAAATGGAGCAAGAGTTGCTGCTAAAGATGTAGGATCATTTCATTTACATATGCCTACGGGCAAGACTATTGTTTGAAATAATTGTTATTTTGTTTCCTCGATTGTAAGGAATATTGTTTCTATTCCTATGTTGGATTTGGATGGTTTTTCATTTTATTATTAAGAATAATGAATGTTCTACCCTTAGAGATAATATTCTTTATTGACGTGGTATTTTAAATAATGGTTTGTATGTATGTGACATAATTTACTTCAGATTGAACAAACTAATAAAAGAAAAGGGATGATGAAAATCTCACTTTCTTTTGGCACTGCAGACTTGGTCATATTAGTGAAAATAGACTGCGGACATTGCATAAGGAAGGGTTACTTGACCCCTTTTGATTTTGAATCATATCCTACATGCGAGTCTTGTCTATTGGGTAAAATGACCAAATCTCCATTTTGTGGACATGGAGAGAGTGCTGCAGATTTGCTAGGATTGGTACACACAGATGTATGTGGACCAATGTCTACGCAAGCCATGGGTGGATTTTCATACTTCATTACTTTCATAGATGATAGATCTAGATTCGGATATGTGTTTGATGAAACACAAGTCTGATGCCTTTGAAAAGTTCAAAGAGTATAAGTATGAAGTGGAGAAACAAACCAAAAATGGTATTATAACTCTTCGATCAGATCTAGGTGGTGAATACTTGAATGGAGAGTTTCTGGATTATCTCAAAGAAAAGGGTATAGTCTCCCAGTGGACTCCTCCAGATTGGTATCTGAAAGGAGAAATCAAACTTTGTTAGACATGGTTTGATCCAAGATGAGCTATGCGAATCTTCCAGTATTCTTATGGGGTTATGCATTGGAAACCTCAGCATATTTACTGGATAAGGTGCCTTCCAAATCTGTTCCTCAAACTCCGTATGAGATATGGAAAGAAAGGAAACCGAGTCTTAAACACGTTAAGATTTGGGGATGTCCAGCTTATGTCAAGAAAGTTGACCCAGATAAGCTGGAATCTCGATCCGTAAAATGTAGTTTTGTGGGATATCCTAAAGAGACTTTAGGGTATTACTTTTACACCGATCATCGAGTGTTTGTCTCCAGACATGCTACCTTCTTGGAAAAGGAGTTTATCCTTGAAGGAAACAGTGGGAGCAAAATTGAACTTGATGAAGTTCAAGAAGCACAAACTACTACGGATCAAGAGGAAACACCTGTTCAGACTGAACAAGCTTCTGTGGAACAGCCCGTTTGTAGGTCACAGAGAGTGTCTCGCCAACCTGAGAGGTATTATGGCCTTGTCATTGAGAATGACAATGAGTTGTCAATCATTGATGATGACAACCCTATGACCTATAATGAGGCTATGAGTAGTGTTGACTCAGAGAAATGGCAAAGTGCCATGAAATCCGAAATGGAATCTATGTATACCAACGAAGTATGGACTTTGGTTGAAGCACCTGAGGGTGTGAAGCCTATTGAGTGTAAATGGGTATACAAAAGAAAGATTGGAGCAGATGGCCAGGTAGATACCTATAAGGCCAGGCTCGTGGCAAAAGGATTCAAACAAAGACAAGGGATTGACTTTGATGAAACCTTTTACCTGTAGCTCTGTTAAAATCAGTTCGGATTTTGCTTGCGATTGCTGCTTACTACGACTATGAGATCTGGCAAATGGCCAGATGATTTTCTTTCCAAGGGAAATGAAAACCTAGTGTGTAAGCTGCTGCGAACCATATGTGGTTTGAAGCAAGCTTCTCGTAGATGGAACATCCGTTTTAATGAGACAATAAAAGAGTTTGGTTTTATCAAAAAACGTAGATGAACCATGTGTCTACAAAAGGGTTAGTGGGAGCGCGGTAACATTTCTTGTATTGTATTGAAAGAGAGTTGACACACATAATAACATAGCAGACCCACTCACAAAGCCACTTTCTGAAAGTCACTTTGATCGTCATAACGACAAGATGGGTATTAGATACCAGAGTGATTGGCTTTAGTACAAGTGGGAGATTGAAAGAGATATGTCCTAAGTCCAATCACGTATGAGGATTTAGGAATAACTTTTATGTAATCTGTTTTGATTTTATTGATATTAATAAAAGACTTGTTTTGTTTTTATTACGGGCTCTATCTATTTAAGTGTTTAAATAAGATATAGCATAGTTTAGAGTAAAGCTTTTTATGGATTATGATGAGCTCATAATAGTGAGACCTAAAAGATGATAACTCTAAACTTAAATAGTTCCTGGTCATAGGATTACTAACTGGTAATTAATAATCCGCAAAGATCGGTACATACTATGCTTGCTTCATTATGAAGGATGTCTGTTCTCATAGATATTTGTGTGGTGACACTATAGCTAGTATGTAGGTGCTTATTATAGAATAAGTTCACTGAACATGACTCGCACAGCTGAACAACTGATGGAGTTCACTCACGTGTCAGCAGTTGTTCACATAGTGATAGTTGTACAAGTATCCTTAGACTTGAGGTCATCATAGTCATCTTGTGTACACTGAACTATGCTTTGGTTTAGTTCTTAGTCTCCAGGGACAATTATTAGGGCTCTACTGGGTATAGGAATTTGTACACGAAGATAGTGTATAATCAATAAAGGATCTACCCCTTCCAGTGAAGGAAGAGAATGTTCAAAGCTGATCCACTTATGCTAGTTCAGGAATCTCTGGCCAGAGTGAATGAAATTAGAAAGGAGTTTCTAATTTACATAGAACTGAGCATAGTGAATGGGAAAGCAAATGATTAAATTAGATAGGCTTGACACAAGATCCATGCCTTTTATTTAATCAGGACATTGAAGGGTAGAAGGAGTTAATTGTACGGTAACTATTCACTGACATGTTCTTGGTATTCTAGGCAGTGAATTCATATTATCCGGATAGTCGCGATATGTTGAGAAGCATCACTCACGATGTAGAATAAATATAATTAATCAGTTAATTATATTTAGTGAATTTTAATATTCATATAAATAATTAATAAAAGTTTATTATTATTTATTTCTACTACCGACATAATATTGAACCTACAGGGTCACACCATAAAAGAATATTTTCTTTGATGAAATAATGAGAGAGAGAATTATTTTCTAAATAGTTAAGAAAAGAAATAATAATTAAAATAGTTTTAATTATTATTAAAGCATTTTATGAAGATAAAATGTGGGGGTTAATATATATAAAGATATATTATAAAATCCTAGGAGAGTCCTATAAATAGAATGAGATGGATGGCTCATAAAATAGAACACACAATTTTGGTTTTGTGAAAACCCTAGCCTCCATCTTCTTCTTCTCTCTCTCTCCCAAAACTCCATTTTTATAAAAGCTTAGTTTTATAAAAAGGTTCATCGAAGCGGATCATTCTTGGTGGATACCGATAGAGTGCTTCACACACTGAGGAGCAACTGCTAGCACTCCAATTTTTAAAGGCTTCGATTCACGAGGTATGATTTTGATTCTTCAGTTTTTCCCCTTTATATGTTTTTCTATATGTGCGGTATATGGTTTTTACAGAATAATTGTTATTTCTCGCTTCCGCTCATCCGTAAATTCCTTCAAAATTGGTATAGACTATCGAGGTGGGAATGATTGAGTAAGATAATCTATCAAAGATATATGACTTGATTTATCCATGAAAGGATGCAAGTACCTTTTTAAAGGTGGAATTAAGGATATAACTTCGATAACTTAAGATGAACCCTAGGGGAATGCATAAAGGTTGGCGTTTCATCCTTATAGGGACAGTATGAGTTTTGACAGTATAAATTGGAAAGGATTAAGGTAACAACAACCTTTAAGGATCAGTGGAGAAATTTTTCAGAAGTTTATAAACAATGGTTCTAGTATTAGTAAATGATATTTTGATATGCCTGTATCTAGGGAATACAGGAGGAACGATTTAAGGATAACCTTAGAGGTTTTATAAGGAGAAAAGTAATATTTGAAGTTCTCAAGAATAGAAATTTGATAAAGGAATAATGGCGTAATTATAATAATGCCAGGTCGGCACGTGTTGAACCATAAGAAAGTATAGATCGACCCAATGAAGTCGAGATTGGTGAAAACAAGTAGGACCCAAGATAAGAGACGTCCTAAGTATGATCGAGAGTCAGTCGTGACAATGTTAACCTCTAAAAGACAGAGGCAATAACTTATGGAAAAATGGTGATATATATTTATTTTTTTTCTCACCAAAGCTTAAGGAAGAGCATTTTCACACAAGCAGTGATTTGAAATGAGGTAGAAAATTTATTTGAAGGTGGTTAAAATGACACTGATTGTAAGGAAATTTTACTATCAGGAAAGTCCAAAGAGGTGGCCGACACTTTAAGTGTAAGAGGACAATTATAGGCGCTCGTTCCAGAGAAATACTGTGATGATGGTTAAAGCCGTGAAGGTTATATTGTGGTATGGAAGATTGACATTCCTTCTGATGGTTGTGTGATACTTAACCATAATAGTAGTTTGGTAAAAAAAATAAAATTTGAATTCATGTTAATCGCCGTGAGCGGGCTATCTATCTTAGATAGTCCTATCTTGAGAATAAGCCAGGACCATGTTTCAAAAAGGACTAAACAAACCTTTGAGTTAAGTCTTCTATTGAAGGCATATGATTAAAAATGGTATTAACCTGCTATCGTTGCTTTCATTGAAACTCTTCTGCAATTTTATCTGCTTCATGTCATATGTATGTCAAGTTCAGGAGTGTTCTCCATGAATCATGAACGGTGATCATGTTACCTCCTTAGAAGAATTCGATACGATATGTACGGACTCCATATGGTTAGCTATTAAGACTTCATGGAAAATGAATGACTACAGTAGGTCAACGGTGGACCATAGTAATGCAGGAATGATTCTACGAGTAATGAGCCGATTACTTACAACCGTGAGAGTTGTATTGGAATGGATGTTGAGATTGAGTACCACTAATCGGGTCGTGGTGGTGTATAAGTTATCATTGATAGACTAATTAAGTAGATTATCTACCTATTGAATACTTATTCCTTCTTATCAATAGAGAGTCGTATTACTATACGAGGAAGGTTGCGGTGCAAGCATAGAATTCTAGTAACGATGATGTCTAGAATGAAATCCCTTATTCGAGTTTCGATGTTGAGGGAGTTTCAAAAGTGATTGTTTATGAGCTCGAGCAAGAGCATGGATCCATGGAATGATGGACGGAATAGTAAATATTCTGGCACGTGAAATGCGATGCTATAATACTTGATGTTGATATATATACACATATGTTTTGTTCTCCTATGACAAACCTCTATAGTTCAGAGGTAGATTCCAAGCCAGATATTTGTGGCAGTATTTTTTTCATATACAATTCTCTTCAATTCGTTCTTTTCTCTCCTTTTCATTTTGTATAAGCTGAGAAGAACAACCCTTCCAGAAGGGGAGGTATTGCCGAATGACTATCTATCGGTGTGATAGAAGCCTAGTTGGATACCACATGTTGTTTAATTGCGTGTCAAGTACTAAAGGCTGGCCACCTTCTGTACTAACTATGTAATAGAACAAGTGTTCATAATCATAGTGATCTCTCAATAAAATCTTTTACTTCTATACGATAGATCAAGCTTTCGAAGATGGAAGTAGCTAAAGGAAGTAGTATCAGTGCGGTGGTATTCCGAATCTAACGCGTTCATGATACTAAGGTTGACGCGGTTATTAAAAGGTTATAGAATACTAACGAGCAAAAGTGTAACCAGTATAGTATTATGTACGGAAGATAGTAACAATTACGAACTGGAAAAGAATGAGTATTGAGAAACAAAAGCTATAATGCTAGAAGCTATGATGAGAGTCTGTGCAATAGACTTGAAAGAATTTTGAATGGTCACTTAGCACGGATTGAGTTTTTTTACGATAATAGATCGTATGTCAGTATCGAGATATCGCCTTATGAGATCCTTGAGGGAAGACAATATCGATCTCCCTTATGTTAGGATGAAGTTGTAGAGCGCAAGATGCTCGGACCCGCAGTAGTCCAAAGGACCAAGGATATAATAGATCTAATCAGAGGACGGCCGGTAGTAGCCCAAGATGGACATAAGAAGTATGCTGATTTGACTCGAAAGGACAAAGAGTATTATGAAATAGGGAACCTAGTGATGTTAAAGGTATCCCTTGGAAAGGATTGATGAGGTTCGGAAAGAAAGGAAAGCTAAGTCTACAATTTGTTGGACCCTTGGATATATTAAGACGTATTGGGAAGTTAGCATATGAGCTAGTCCTACCCCCGAACATGTAGCAAGTGCATAACGTGTTCCACGTATCAATGTTAAGGAAGTGTATTTCGGATGCCAGACAAATAGGGGCGTATGAGCGCATAGACATGCAACCAGACGTAACCTATATGGAGCAACCAGGAAGGGTTATAGATTGAAAAGGAACAAGTGCTTACGAGAAGGGTTATCAAACTAGTCAGAGTTGGTGGTAGAACCATAATGTGGGAAAATTGACTTGAGAGTTAGAAAGTGCAATGCTAAGAAAGTATCCCTATTCATTTTCTATCTGATTCCGGGACGGAATCCTTTTAATGAGGGGAGACTGTAATAACCCCAATTTTTGGAATCTTTGAAATACTGATGAATAATGATTTTGCTGATTATGCTGATTAAGAAAATTTTTCATGCCACACTATGTAGGAGTTCTTTTATTGATATTCTGAGATCTTATTAGTACTCCATATGGTATATAAGTGGATGTAAAGATCGTCAGAATCCAAATTCGAACACTTTGATTTTTCCCGAAAATCCACCAGATACCGAAAGAATTGAGTATAAGGTAACATGATTAAAAGGATTTAAATTCAAGGATTATAAGAGAGGACCATAAAAGGAATATGAAATATTGAGAAAGGTTTAGGGGAACCCAAGTAATGAGATCCCGAATATGATCCCTCAAACGATCAACGAGAATGAACAATAAACGAGTCATAAAATAATTAAACGACTAAGTAATGCAAGAGGCAAGGAGGAGGGTCAATTAGTGCAAGATTAATGCACTTAGTTAACATCTTAATATAAGGATTAAGCTTAAAAAGATGCTTCCACCATAAGGATGAGACAAGTGGCAAGGATTATGTAAGCTTGATGACATCACCATGCTTATGTCACTTTCCACTAATTTAAACAAAACAACTAGTCAAGTAAATATCCTAAAATCATTTCATTTCCACCACAAGTTCAAGTCAACACAAGCTCTCATCTTCCTCCCCCGTTTCCATTGTTCTCGGCCAAAACAGAACCAACACATTAAAACTGATGTATCTTCTTCATTTCTCACTCAAATAGTATGTTCTATAGCTCTTTGGAAAGGTATTGAGATGGCCTACAACTCTTGTTCACCAGTCTCGTCCAAATAAGCATGGTAAGACTCTCGTTTTGACAGTTATTTAAATATGACTTTTAGAAACTTCAAAACCTAACTTTGTGTTCTTGATTTCTTTGGAAAGATCAAGCTTGTAGGAGGCTCCCTAAGACTTCCTAGATACTCTAATCACTCCAAGGAAGGTATAACACCTCCAAACCCTAGCTTTACTTTGAGTATTATGATGGTTTTGATGGTTATAGTAAATGAGAAGCATGATGCTTGTGTGTTTAGAGTTTGGATTGGATTTATAGTGATTTGGATGTTGAAATCTTGTTTATAGTTAATAAAACTTAAGTATAGCTAGTAGTTCATGTGTGGGGTTGTATAAATTGGAAAATCTTGAGGTTTGGGGACTGATGTAGTAAGGTTTGGATGAGGGTTGGTTGTATTGTTGGTTGTGAGTAAAATGGTGGTTGTTTGGAGTGGTTTAAAACTTGGTAATCGCGTAAACATAGTCGTCGTAATGCCCAATTTCATACAACTGCTTGTTCTTAGTGTTCGGGACAGAGAGCTAACTATTGAATCTGTGAATTTTCCATGTTTAGTTAGATTATGTCATAAGCTTCGTTTTGATATGTGGTTCGCTTAAATCCGATGTACGGTTTAGGAGAAACGGCCGTTTTAAGTAACGGCATTTCGCGAACGAACCATTACCCCTCGCCTTACTTTGAAACCTTGGTTAAGGCCCTTAAATGACTAATTGGAGTATGAAACAATTATGTAAAGTGGACTAGGAAGTTGGTAGGGTATTCGCGAAAAAATCGCCTTAAAATTCTTAATGGTTAATTTATTAAAAATGGTGGAGCCAAGGGTACTCGAATGACTTATTTGATTCGTTAAGCGTAGAAGTGACCATAAGCAAACGTTAGGGTTCAATTGGTTAAAGTCTAGTTTCTTAAAAGACCGTGGTTTAATTCCGACTTATGTTATTGTTCATAGGTTATCGGACCCACTCTAAGCTTAAGTCTAACCGAGAACACTCAGGCAAGTTTTCTACCCGTTATACTGTTGTTGTGATGTATATATGTATATGCATTATCTTGTGATAAGTGCATGATTATTAATAGCAAAGTCTTGCGATATATTGGAGCATGTGATATGATATTTATATGCATGCCTGTTTTGTAATCTTGATATCTAATTGTTGATTCAAAAGCTTATAAGTTGCATAATACCTATGCTAGAGATAAGCAGTAGTTGCGTATACCCTTAGTATAGGGGACCCAAAGGTGAACATTTTCTAAAACCGGGAGTCGATGTTTCCGAGTATATTATATATATATACTTATATATATATATATGGATATAGTTTTCTAAACTATTAATCGAATAAGTTTTATTCGATAACTTTTTTTTATTTAATGAATATTAGTTGAATATTCATTCGAGGACTTATGACTCCGTTTATTTTAATTAATAAATATTAGTTGAATATTTATTCGAGGACTTATGACTCCATTTATTTACTAATTAATATTCTTTATTTTATTAAAGAATAATTTTTCGATAATCAAACTTATTTTCGATTATTCAAATAAAGATCATACTTTCGTATAAGTATATCTTTGGTTATTAATATTCATTTCAAGTATGAGTTTTAAAACTTTTACTTCAATTATTTTTATAAGTGTTAGGTCCCAATGTGTTTGTAGAAGGGGGGGTTGAATACAAACAGTACCAAATAATCGAATAAATGCGGAATAAAAAAGTGAAACAAAATTCAAGTTAAATAAGAATATTATTAAACTTGAAAGGTGTTACAACAACTGTATCGATTACAAGGAATTAATCTCAAATCAATTATCACAAATCTAGAATAAATTCGACATGAACTTTTTCTATTTTTGCAATAATTAGAATCAAATGCTAAACGCGATTTGAGATTAAGTTCTAGGGATTTTGATCCGCTAGATTGTTACACAAGAACAAGATAAATAATTCTAGTGGTTTGGATTTAACATTAACAAACTAGAATTTTGATCTTGATGTAAGCAGAGAAGAAAATAAAATGTTTCAAGGCGGCTGCTTTCTTTTCTTTGTTCTTGAATGTGTTCTGTATGATTGAGATGTTTTTTTTTTGAGTTGAATGACTTCTGCTTCTATTTATCAACAGCCGAATTAATTGAATTGGAATGACAATCCTTTAAGCTTGTATGACAATCGGTGAGACTATCCTTTTGAGCTAGCAAGACAATCGTTTGAACCAGCATGACTATCGGTAGGACAATCTTTTGAACTGGCATGACTATCGGTAGGACAATCTTTTGAACTGGCATGACAATCGGTATGACAATCCAGATTGTCATGCTAGTTCATTTTCAATTGTCTTGCTGATTTAAGATTGAATTTAATCCAATTAAACTTCTGAAAATTCCTAAAATTAATTCTGAATTAATTAATCAATTAATTTAATTAATCAATAAATTAATCTTTGCAGATATAATTTATTTTCTTAATTAAATTATATGACTTAATTAATTAATAGAGAATTAATACTAACCCTGAGCAGCATCCATTCTTCTGAATATCTTCTGAAAATCACTGAGAATTATGAATCAATTCCACCACTTCAACGTTGACACTCGATGTACTGTCTGGTTCATGAGTGACTAACTTCCGTGACGTTTCTTCATGTCTTGACTTTGACACTTTGATTTTCTTCAGATTAAATCCTTGTAATTAATGATACTATGACGAGATCTCTGTCACTTGATTAAAGCCACGATCTTGATTTATATCACTGAGGCATGATCAACTTCTTGAACTTCTTCCAGTGAATTACCTCCTCAAGTCTGTAGATGAACCTTGTTTCTGAATCCTTTGACAGATATTACTTTGCGAGATCTCTCTGACGGTCGATCCACTATTTACTTATTACATTCTTATTTGAGTTGAGTTGAATCCTCGAATCTACAAATAGGCTATGACATATGACTTACAATAAAGATTATCCTTATGGGAATATTATTTAAATAATAATATTCAGATATTTTCTAATATATCGGGACTTATTTGTTTCATTAAATCAGCATTACTCCAAACATTCTTAAAAATGTTTTCGAGTCTTCAAAATGATTTTAAAAGTTAGAGCGGATCCCAAAACTCGTTTTCAAATTTAAGCTCTTCCTTTCAATGGGGACTTGAATACTCGCTCAAAAATCTAAGGGATCCGGCTCTGTGGTGTATTTTATATTCGCAACGAGGTTGCTGTTTTGAGAAAACAATTTGATTACTTGCCCAACGTTCGGGAAGTAAGTCCATCTAATTGAGTCGGCATAAGCGACAGGCCGGGGTACGGTCTATGAAGGTGTAAGAGGCTGGGTGACAGTCCATCCACACGTGAGTGGCCGGGTAACGGTCTAGCGCGAGGTCCTAATGCGGCCAGGGTGATGACCGGCGAGGAATTCATCTATCTACAGTAGAAAAGGTTACTTATTGGTATCTTTGCCTGATCAGCAAGATATCGGGTTTATGCCAATATTCTTTTCTTTCCAAATTCATTGGATATTGCAACTCTGTTCATACTTTACATGACAGAGGTTTTCAGGAAATGTGTGAGAGATATATATGGATATATCTATATCGGGACTTAATGAAGTATCTCGTAACTTCATTTCATTCAATAATATTTCAAAGATTGAATCTATTCAAGTCTTATCTTGTAATCTCATCTATGTAATGAACTTTTGAAACTGATTATACCTTGAACGGTGGTAGTTCAAGTAGTATTCGGAAAAGATATAAGTATATTGAAGTATCTTGTAACTTCATCTTTTCAACTTATATCTAGTAAATGATTATCTTATGCATGACAAAGATTTTCAGAAAAATGTTGAGACAAGGTTAGATATATGAGATCACCTTGCAACGATATTTTATACAGTTATAAACTGAAACTCTGTGTATATTATACATGTCAGAGGATTTCAAAGATTTGAGAAGTATATATGTATATATATACTGAATATTTTGCGACTTCGTCGCATTAAAATAACAAACTTGGTTCATTTCTTCTTGACCAAGACTTTCATGAGTACTATGAGAATGCTCATATATTGTTAATTATAATACATATTATTTCGGTGGGCTTGTTGCTCACCCTTTCTTTCTTCTTTCATCACACAACAATAGATAGAAAAGATGAACAGGATCAAGCTCCCAATTCGTGAGCAGTTAGGAAACATTCCGCAGTTTCCTGTAGGCGTTAATGCCGTTGTAGCTGAGGTAGGAACTACCAATAGGCTAGGCTTTCAACTTTTGTTGTACCAGACTTATGTATATTTATGAATTGTAATAATGGCAAAGAATATGTAAATTTATTCAGAAACCCTTTTGAGGTGTAATGACTTATAATTGTGGAATAAAATGACTTATGTTATTTTTGGTATTCATCTCTGAGACTATAACTTGTGGTGTGTGTGTGTATATTGTGGGGTCACGGTACGCAGTGGTTGGTTGGTTGTTTATTAAGATTAAGAATTGTTAAGGGAATTGGAACCCGTGACAAACCGGATCCCCGACCCCGGATTTGGGGGTGTTACATGTTGCAAGACTTGAAGCCATCAGAATCTTCTTAGCCTATGCAGCCCATGCCAATTTCAAGGTCTATCAAATGAATGTCAAAATTGCCTTTCTGAATGGAGACTTGGAGGAGGAAGTCTATGTTAGTCAGCCTCCTAGTTTTGAAGATCCAAATTTTCCAGAACATGTCTACTATCTTTTGAAAGCACTGTATGGACTGAAGCAAGCACCTAGAGCCTGGTATGACACTTTATCAAAGTTCCTTTTGGAAAACTACTTCACAAGAGGTGTTGTAGATAAAACTTTATTCTTTAGAAAGGTTAATGGCTCTAGTATAATTGTTCAAATTTATGTAGATGACATTATTTTTGGCTCTACAGATGAAAAACTTTACAAAAAGTTTGCCAAATTATTGCAGAATAAGTATGAAATGAGTATGATGGGAGAACTAACTTACTTTCTTGGTTTGCAAGTTAAGCAAGTTAGTGATGGAATATTCATTTGTCAAACTAAATACATTTATGATCTCTTAAAGAAGTTTGATCTAATGGATTGTACATCTGCAAAAACTCCCATGACCACTGCAACTAAGCTTGAATTAAACACTACTGAAAAGTCTGTGGGTATTTCAAGTTATAGGGGCATGGTTGGCTCACTTCTGTACTTAATAGCTAGTAGGACAGATATAATGTTTGCTACATGTTTATATGCTAGATTTTAGCTGATCCTAGAGAATCTCACTTAGTAGCTATTAAGAGAATTTTCAGATATCTCAAGGGAACACCAAAACTTGGCATTTGGTACCCTAGAGATTCTGGTTATGATCTAACTGGTTATTCAGATGCAGATTATGCAGGTTGTAGAATTGATAGAAAAAGTACAATAGGAACTTGTCAATTTCTAGGAAATAAGCTTGTGTCCTGGTTCAGTAAAAAGCAAAATTCAATTTCTACCTCTACAGCTGAAACTGAATATATTGCTGCTGGTAGTTGCTGTGCATAGATTTTGTGGATGAAAAATCAATTGCTAGATTATGGTCAGCAAGTTGAGAGGATTCCTATTTTCCGGTGATAACACAAGTGCAATTGTCATCACTGAAACTCCAGTACAACATTCAAGGAAAAAGCACATAGACATCAAGTACCACTTCATAAGGGAACATGTAATGAATGGTACTGTGGAACTACATTTTGTTCCAAATGAGAAGCAGCTTGCAGATATTTTTACCAAGATACTGGATGAATCCACATTATCAAGGTTGGTAAGTGAGTTAGGTATGCTTAATTTTTCTTAAATCCTTATGAGATAATTTGCAAGTTGTAATGCAGCCAGAAATTTAAATTGATTTTTTCAGTCATGGATGAAATTTTGGTTAAGTCAAAATTTACATCTCGACGGATGATCCTTATCCATCGAGTTTGATCATCCGTCGGAATACTATTTGCTAATAAAAATCAATTATTTTTCTGGAATACTTTATAACTCAACGGATAACAGCTTATCCTCATCCGTCGAATTGTCTTAATCCTAGCCGTTCATTTCCTGAACATTATCCATCGAGTATACTTACAGTTTGTAAGCATAACACAACAGATAATTGATGGAATTTTTACAATTTATTTATTAAACGACTATTTTAGGAAATTTTAATTGGCTACTTTATTTTACTTTTTATTTTTGGCAGTTAGTTTTGAGGTAGTATAAAAGCTTATTTCATTTCCATTACGTTTCTTTTATCATTCTCAAATTATCTGCTCCAATTTCTTTCTCTTTCAAAGCACTCACTCTCTCTCTGCAAGCTCTTATTCTCTAACAACGGCTCATGTTGTCAAGATTATGTCTCAAACTGGGTTCATTTATGAGAAGAATAACTTCACAGCCTTAGTGAACAAGGGGATTCAACATTCTGGTGACTACCACAAAATGATGGATTTTGTGAAGAACTGCAAGCTTATCTATGCCATGTTGGAATCACCCACCATCTTTTGTGAAGTTGTTGAAGAGATGTGGACCACTGCTACATATAACTCAACTGATAAGACCATCACACTCACTATCAAAGGTAATGAATTCTGTATTAATAGTGATGTTATTAAAGCATGTTTCAAGATTCCTGATAATACTGTGACCTCACCACACACAGACACTGATATAGTTAATATGCTTAATTCCATGAACTATGCTCTTTTTACTTCTAAGTTGAGTGACATTAGGAGATTAGGTCTTAGGAAGGAATGGAGTTTCATGTGTGATATAGTGACCAAGGTCTTTTCTGGTAAAATCAGTAATTTTGATTCTGTCAATATCTCCATGCTTAACATTCTCTACATGCTAGTTACAAATAAGTACTTTAATTTTAGTGACCTTGTTCTGTTTGAGTTGGGTTTTAAATTAGGAGAGTTAAACAAGAGGGGTAAAAGTGTTTATTATGCTAGATTTTTCATGATGTTAGCTAACCACTTCTCTGAGGAAATTGTGCTTGAGAACCCAAACAATAAATTAGATTGTTGGGTTCAATAGAGAAGGATTATTGCAAATTTGAATAGGGCAAATCATCACAAGGAGGTGCCACTTTTCTATTTCCCTATAATGGAAGCACCTCAGGTAAGTGAGGTAAGTTCATCTATCCCTACTATTCCAACCTTAAAAATTTCTTTGAATACTAGTGTAGCAATGGCAACTGTGTCAATGACCCAACAGTTGCCTACCCTAGCTACCAAACCAACAAAAAATTCAAAATCCTAATCAAAAAAAGCCCTCTCTGGTATCTCTCAAAAGATGCCAGTTGCAAAATCCACCAAAACCAAAGAGGGGAGTGTGAAGGTGGGAAAGGTAGGTGAGGGACAGGGTGAATATAGAAGAAACCCTAAGGATAAGGATGGAGAGTTGAGTGGTTCCCAGCCTAGCCACACTGCAGTTTCCTAACAAACTGCAGTGCTTAAAAATGATAAAATCTCATTTCTAGTTGCATCCTCCCAAAAGGATGTAATTATTGAACAATGCTCTTAACCAAGAGCACAGGCCAAGAGGGTAAGGGACACTAGCTCACCCCAAACTTTTGCCTGAAAGAAGAAATCCAAAACCCTTGGGGATGCACAAGGTACACACACTGTGCAAACTGGTGCTAAAGACACAGTCACTGTACCTTCACAAATTCAGCTTGATGTGGTTCCAATAAATGTGGAGTCACAGCCAAAATCTCTAGTGATAGAAGCACCTCAAACACCAAATTCTCCTATATATTCTCTGGATGTGGATATGATCAACACATCAATTCCTGATTCCCCTTCTTTAACTTTGTTGGGGAAGGCAAAATCTAATGCAAGTGAGCATCATCTTTTAGATGATTTGTTGGCTCACTTGCCAATTCTTTCAGGAACTGTTGAATCATCTATGCCCAAAATATCATCAATCAGCACAGAGTCCACAATAGTTTCTATTCCAAGTTCATTCATTTCTACTCTCTCGATGGATATTGCTCATCCATCGAGTAGTGACTGTATCCCGACGGATAAGCTTAATAGCAGTTATCCGTTGGATAGCAAAATCACTAACCCGATGGATATTACTCATCCGTCGAGTATCTCTGCACAGTTTCAAACTTCATTTATTTCAAGTGCAGAAGACTTAGTGGTTGTCCAGTCACTCTTAGGATTGAGGGAAGAGAGTGTTATGAGTGAGAGTCTGGGTTGCTCCTAGGAAAAAGGAGAGGAAAAGAGTGAAACTATGCAATCCATTTCTTCAGGATTGGCAAAAGAGAATGAGAGGAGTCCCACCTTAGATGGTGAAGATGAGGGTGTGAGGGTGGGGATCCAGGGTGAGACCCTGATGCAACAAAAGAGAGAACAAGAGAGAAATGCAGGTACAGGAGCTATAAGGATGGATGTCATTGCTAGTGAGTCAATGAATATCCAGGATGCAGACAGGGAGGGACTATCTCAGCAACCTCAAGCTGTTTTACTCACCCTGTTCCAGCTTATCAACTTCTAGCTGAACAGGGCAATGACAATGCAGAAAGGATGCTCAATTTGGTGCATACCACTCAGTGTATTCTAAGAGCTAAGGATGCCATCACAGCTTTGCCTTTTACAGCTGGTGATGTGGATTATGAGATTGGTGGTTCAACAGATTTCTTTTGTGATGAAGGTGGAGATAGTGAAGAAGAGGCATTAGACATAGGGGGATAAGTAGGTTCAAGTTCAAGATCAGGAATGCCATCATGGGTATTTTCAAAGCACTGTGATGAGCACTACTTCAAGAAAACCCTGATTCAACTAATCAATCAGACAAATACTGCTTTTCAAACCACTACATATGCCAACACCATGAAGCTCCTTCTAGCACATCTTGCTTCTATGTAGCTACAACAGATTCAAGGCTTCCAACATGCTAGAAATGTTAACACCATCAAGGGTGATATTGATGAGATGAAGAAGGGCATTTCCGACAAAATGGATTCTAAGCTTCCAGAAGCTACAATGCGTGACATCAAGAGGCAACTAAGGAAAAATTCTGATCTTGCAACAAAGATAAATGCTTTGGATACAAGAATGCCAGCTATGGAAGCATCTCTAACAACCATTCATCTTCATCAAGCCCAACAGACAGAGTTACTTCAGAAACTGGTGGCTGCTCAAACCTCCTCCTATACTCAACTTGATGATAACAAAAAGGGGGAGAAAGGACCAAGTGAGGGGGAGAAGCTTCAAATTCAAATAAGTAAAGTAATTGTGCCCATAATTACTTTCACCAAGCCACCAGTAACAAATAGTATAGATCTGATCAATGCAGCAGCAGCCAATTTAAGAGAAGCTGAAAAGGAGCAGTTGAAGCCAATCAACTGGGAGAAAATTGATGAGGACATACAAAGGAAGTTTGGGCTAGTAAAGAAGCCAGTAAAGTTATCCATTCATCACTCTGAAGTCAAACAGATCTCTGTGAATGAAATGAGCATGAACTATCTGGAAAAAGGACAACCATCCTGCATCAAATCTCCAAAAGCTGAAATTATTTTGAAGCCAAGGGTGAACTATCCAAAATCATCATCAAAGAACCCTTTGGATACAGTGTATGAGACATCTAAACCTGATGAGAAGAAGCTTCTGTCAAGGTCAATTGCCTTCTACAAGGATCCATCTGATTCATCTTTAAAAAGAAGAATTGCTAAAGTTTTCAAGAATGGGAAAGAAATTTGTGTGGTGGCTGGACATCCTCAATTTGCTCAAGAAAAGAGAGAAGAAAAGGCAAGATTGAAGCAAGGAAAGAAGCAAGCTATTCTAGATGCCAAAAAGGCTAAGCAAAAGAAAGAACAAGCTGCTATCTTGGCCAAGCTACAAGCTGTGAAACCAACACAACAGATTCCTTCTCAGCCATCTGGAATCACTGAATCTCAAGATCCAAAGAAGCAAGTTGAATCAGAACAGAAGAAATCTCAAAGATACAAGGAATTGGCCAAAAGAACCAAAAGGAAATTGAACTTTGTTGGCAAGGAATTGGAGGATCAGTTTCCCAAGGAATCCACTCGAACTACAACTCAAGCATCTAAACCCACTGTGGTATTTGAAGACATCAAGGTGGTGGATCCTTACAGGAACATTCATGGTGAACCTATTGTGCCTAAGGATAAACCAATAGACTGGGAGAGCCTACCAATTCCTGACTTCCATTTGCCAATCCTTAACAAGCCAAAGAGAACAAAGTCAAAAGCAGTCAAGAAAGTGAAGTTGTCACCTCTCAAATCCAAATCTCTAGTCTAAGCTCAATCTAAAGTCAACAAGGGAGATTATATGTACTTGTGTGATATCAAGGAATTCTCTGATCTAAATCTCTATTTGGATGAACTAGAAGAAGTGAGAGGAATTGATGCATACAGAATATGCCTGAAAGGTTAGTTTTCAAGTACAAGGGAGGAAAGGAGATTCAATGGCCACTTCACGGATCCTTCAAGAAAGCCAAGTTGTACTGATAAAGGTTTATTCATCTTTCAAGAAGAACTTTGGGTTCAATGTAACTGCAAGAAGATTGGTTCTAAAGAAGATTGAAGAACTAAGGAGTATTAGAGCTAAAGATGCACTCCCAAAGACTCTAATTATTCCTTACACAGGGAAAAGAGTGCATCTAAGGCCCTACTGGCTGATGGAGTTCATGGATGACAAAGGGGTTAGAAGATTTTTCAAATTAGAAGACCAATTGAGAATCTCTAGCAATGAGACTCTCTTGGAGATGCAAGAAATGCTAAATCTCTCAGAATCTGATGAACTGGAATTCCACATACAGCTCCAAAATCAGATTGATGAAAACAACAGAAAGCTTGGAAAGAGATCCAGACCTTCAAGGAACTAGATAAATCTGCTCAGGCTAGAGGAGCACCTTGAAAATGACTGTGAGCTAAACTTTGTACATTTTTTTAATTGAAGCACTTTACAGTTTTATCTATCTACTTTCAAAGTTGTATTTTTAGGGTGTTTTGTTATCATCAAGTATCATCAAGTTTCTCTTAATTTATGGCTACAATTCCAGTAGACATAAATTGGGGGAGATTGTTGTGTACTTGATGATTTCATTAACAAAACACCTTGGTAGATTTTACTTAGTGAAAAATGCAGCACTCGACGTATAAGGATTATAGTCCCGACGGATGACTCAATATAGTCCTGACGGATGATGATTTATTATCCATCGAGTGAGTAGCTTATGTAACAATAAGTCTGTAGCACATTTCTGTATACACATTGTTAAGATTCTGTAAGTAGTACTCAAGTCATGTTGACTTTATCTAGATATGCAGAATAGGTTGATTAATTGTACATAGATGATGTCTTGTAATCCTGCATAAATGAAATGAAGTCAAGTGCCAGATTGCTACCCGACGGATAAACAACAATGCCATTCGACGGATGATCAACAAGACAACCCGACAGATGATCAGTATTTGGATCATCAGGATTTGCCAGTTCATTAGAGTTTGATCCAGATTCCAACAATACATTTTCATTTACAAAGATCAGAGTTTCATGAGAGTCTTCTTCAAAACTAGGAATCTTCTTATCATCAAAATATACATTTATGGAGATAACTACAGTATTTATTCTCATATTGAAAACTCTGTATGCTCTTGATGGTGAATAACCAACAAAGATTCCTTCATTAGCTTTTGATTCAAACTTTCCTAGCTGATCAGCATGAGTTCTCAAAACAAAGCACTTACATCCAAATACATGAAGATGTTTGAGACTGGGCTTCTTTTCTTTCAGCATCTGATAAGGAGTAACACCATGTATGTTTATCAGTGTGATATTCTGAGTATAACATGATGTGTTTACTGCTTCAGCCTAGAAGTAAGTGGGTAGTTTTGCTTCTTCCAGCAGAGTCCTGCCAGCTTCAATCAGGGTTCTGTTCTTTCTCTCAACAACACCATTTTGTTGAGGGGTACCAGGCGCTGAGAATTGTTGTTGTATGCCTTTGTACTTGCAGACTTCCTCCATTTTTGAGTTCTTAAAATCAATGCCATTATCACTTCTCAAAATTTTTACTTTGTGGGTGGATCCATTCTCAATTTGCCTTATATGGTGTAGAAGAATTTCTGGAGTTTCATCCTTCTTGTGTAGAAAATAAACCCAAGTGTATCTAGTGAAATCATCAACAATTACAAGTGTGTACCTTTTCTTGTTGATAGACATTATGTTCACTGGTCCAAAGAGATCCAAGTGTAACATGTGATATGGTTCAGTAATGGAGAATTCTATTTTGCTTTTGAAAAATACTCTTATTTTCTTATACTTTTGCAGGCATCACAAATACCATCAGATGATTATAGAATATTTATTAATCCTCTTACTAACTCCTTCTTGGAAAGTTTATTGATTGAATTGAAGTTGAGATGTGAGAGCTTCTTATGCTAATTCCAGCTTTCATCTACTGATGCCTTTGAGATAAGGTAAGTAGCTTCTTGCTCAAGAATTTCATGTAGCCTTGCTTCATACATATTGCCATGTCTATATCCCATCAAGAAAATCTTCTTTGACTTGTTGTGAACCACTTCACAGTGAGAGTCATAACACATGATAACCTCTGTCAGTGATTTGGCTGATGTTTAGAAGAATATGCTTCAGTCCTTCTACCAGAGCTACATTCTCTATTGCTACATTTCCAATTATCAAGTTGCCATATCCCAGAGTGTGTCCTACATTCCCATCTCCATAAGATACATCTGGTCCAGCCTTCTTCTCAAACTCTGACAGCAGGGATTTATTTCCAGTCATATGTCCTAAACATCCACTATACAAGACAAGAGTGTTTTTCCTGTTACCCTGCAGTCAGAAGAGCAATTAATTAGAAGGATTTTTAAGGACCCACACTTGTTGGGCCCTCTTTTTGGACAACTTAAGCCTTTATGATTCAGCAATACTTCTGACAGTTTTATTGTAATATCCGGGATATCGAGTGTAAGTATTTTTATCAATAAATGATTTTTATGTGATTATTATGTGATTTTTGGTGAATTATCTACTGATCGGTGTGGATACGTGGATGCTTATATGTGGTAAAGTATAAGTATGTTAATTTTATTATGAGCAGAATAAAATATAGATAATTACGATATTTTTCTGGTAACTTTTAGACTGTTATATAATTTTATATTGATTTATGAATTTATTAATTATTTTCTGAATAATTACAAAATTATGTCATAAAGCCGGGAATCTCCAACTTCAACCATTTTTTATGTTTTTACAACCCGAAAATCTTCAGAAAACTCCTTCCTAACCCAATCTGGTAATTTCGGACATTTTCCATGTTTTTACTTTTTCAATCCGAATTACGGTTTGGATAATTATCCAATACGGGTACCAAATCGGATCATTTTTACAGTTACTTAGCGGCTAAGTAACTAATTTATCGATCCAGAACGATCCAACCCGAACCAATATTCCATAAATATAAATAGCCCTTTTATTATTTCATTTTATTCGTATAATCATAATTTGTCAGTAAAATCCCGTAAAATACAGAGAAAACGTCGAATTCATGTTGCGTTCCTGATAATCAAACCTGAAAATGAAGGCGTTACTGAACTCGGAATAAAGCGTGCTATATATCAAATCGAAGCTCTCAAAAAGTATTTTCATAATCAATCATCCGTTTTTATGCAGGAATTAAGGTATTTTTCTTATTTATTTATTTTAATTCGAATTATTTAAAGTTTAAATTATGAAAATTTGTTCTTGATGTTGTTGATATGATTTGATGATTCCATCGTGTAGATAATATTTTTCTGGTCAATTTGGTATATTATATGTCAAAAACTGAGTTCAATAATATTTGTTCTTGATGTCGGTGATTGTAACGAACGAGTTGCAGAATTGAGCTCCTGGATCGCTAAGGAACATTTCCTGTTGTTATGGTGTGTTTTTGGGTAATTGGGGAGCTGCCAGAAAAGCTCCATGGCGGCATCCATGGAGTTCCGATCGGTATGGTGGAGAAGAAGGGGAAGGGGACGGTGAAATTACCATTTGACCCCCTATTTTGCAAAACTTTACATTTTCATCCCTGGCTTTTCCAAAAATTTCGAAAATCATATTCCTGTTTTAGTTATTTACAAAAAAATGGTATTTTCTTTTTTTTCAATTATTTTCAGAAAATGTTTTATTTATTTTAAATTCCAAAAATCAATATTTTTAATTCTGAAAAATTATTTTTAAAAATTTAATTAATTTTAGTTGATAATTAATTATTTAATTAGTCAATTAATTTAAATATTAATTGATTAAATAATTTAATTATTTATTAAATAATCTTAATTGATTATTTAATTAGATTTAATAATTTATTTGAATTTAAAAATTCCGAAAAATAGTTTCGAGATTTAAAATATTATTTTAAATTATTTTCAAGGCTCGATAATTATTATAAAATCATTTTAGAGTCAAATTCGGGTGTTCAAACCCTAATATTTAATTATAAAATGATTCGGAGACCCGTTTTAATTCCGAAAAATGTTCAAAAAATACGTATTAAATATTTGGAAGATCATTTTAACCCCGAATCTTCTTTGAAAAATTATTTTGATCGAATATCTTGCGTGCTATGTGCTACGTGCTATCTAATTGATGTGTGATATGCCTATGTGGTTATTGTCTGGCGGATTTTATTGTAACTTTCAATCTGTAAATCGGATTTGGGTATAACGAAAGGTAGATAAAAGCTTATGACGTTTATGTGACGATTAGAATGATATGAGATTGAGTATTGATAGACATTTGTGATGCCTAGAAAAGTAAGCGAGGCATAGAAAAGGAAACCAGTGATCCGTAAATAGAATCGAAGCGTAGAAAGAGAAGGCAAGTGATTGATGAATAAAAGTTAAGGTTGTGGCTTGTTTTCATACTTCAACCTGTTGCGATCCGTAGTTGTGTAAGGAAGGGTCAATGCATATAATATTTCATAGAAAGGTTTATATATTTGGTTTGTGTGTTGTGAACCTCAAACTTCTGACCCGGGTTTGGAGGGCGTTACAGTTTTGGCATCAGAGCCACATATTTTAAGTCACTGAAACAAGCCTAGATGGTCAGGAATGGATAGAGGGTTATGATTATGATTAGGAAATATAAAGATAGAATGTCGAGAGGTTGAATGCGACCAAATAGTAGGTTTTAGTGCGATCCGTGATGAGATTCGAGATCCTTATTATAACACCCTCAAAATCCGGGGTATAGATTTGGAGCATTATTAATAACAACTACCAACTATACCTGCACAAGCGGAATATAAATATAATAATTACCCCGAACTACTATTATTCAGGATCTTTTAAGGTTAAGAGTTAAAAAGAAGAACAACACACTAACTTTATTACAAACCCAAATACAAATAATCTCTCTCAAGAACTCTCTTTGTTACAAAACTTTATTCTATCTACATTATCACCACACAACTTTTATTCAAACCATAATACTACTTATCCTGTTACACCTGATCTGGTAACTCAAATCTCTCTTCGAGGATAGGGATGAACACTCTTGGTATAAGAGGGTCCCGCTGCTTGACTCGCTTCTTGACTATGCGGGTCTTGATGGGATTCATTCTTTACCTTAACTGTAAAACAATAGGAATAACAATAAAAGGGGATGAGCCAAAATTGTTCAATAAGCCTACAACAATATATATAGTATAAAGAGAGAAGAATAAAGGAATCGATAAGCTGCTGGTTTGAACAACCATCTGTACTTGTATAGGATAATAATTTGCCAACACTGGCTAGTGCCAAATGAACAAGACTGGAAACAAGAACCAACATATGCACTTTAACCTGCTAATCAGTCAGGATACAGTACGGATCTATACCCCACTGCATAGACCCAACCAACATAAGGAGTACTCAAGCAACTATGACCTATTAATTAAGGGTCTGGTTAAAACCCAACCCGTATCGTACTCATCCAATCCAAGGTTTAGCATCCGGAACAATCGGAATGCTTTTGATGTATCCCAACATCAGGATATATCCGAGTATATGTAACAAGGGTAAAAATATAGGAATATGAATAGGGAATTCAATAAATTCGGAGAAATCAAGAATCGAAATGAAATAGAAACAAGAATCAATAATTGCATAATAGTGTATATGAACAAGAATTATCAAAGTGTAACTGATATGAAAAATGGGGTATAATTCACTATTCTGGATTTAGAATAGGGGAAAAACTTGCCTTATGCGTACTGAACCTGGTTCAACTCACCGCCTTCGGTCTCTAGCTTGATCTGCCTTGCTGATACTGAATCAATCATAGAAAGATAGTCGTTTAGATAACTTACTACATACGCGTATCTCGAATTGATACTACGCAACCCTATCAATCTACCCATGCGTTTCTATCTGACTCGCATATATTCACATATAATTATATAGCACGTAAGGTTCACATAATTATGTAAAGCACGTAGCATATAAAGCACATAATTGATTTTTGGACTTATAAATATTTTTAGAATCGATACTAGACTCATACCTGTATTAACTAACCCTATTTGATTTTATTTTAATTTTTCGGAATTTATTTGACTCGATTCTACCCCTAATAGGACTTATAAACAATTAACTATTGCAAGACCACTCTCTTTCAGAAGAAATTATGACCTACAATTATTTTTATTCGATTTGTTTCATTTTTCTGAGTCTAGGGGTCCTCGTTTCGCTCAAATCGGACTAACGGTTTAATTATTATGAATTAAACAAGATTCAATTAATTAATAATCAATTATAAATAATTAATTATAATTAAATAATCCTTAATTATATTTTTAAATAATTAATAATTATTGTATTTTAAAATAATTAATCCCTAATTATTAGGATTAATTACAATTTATTACAATTATTTACAAATTATTATTACTTACTCGATTAGATCGATTATTCATAAATAAATAATCGATACAACTAATTGATACACTATTTATCGGATAAACAATTATCACTCGAATCATCTAACTCCACGAGCAACTACTTGTATAACTATGAGCTACTCGCGATATTCAACTAATTGACGAATTATTAGTCATATTAATCAATTATTCTTAATCCTTATTTATTAATTAATTACCTAATTATTAATTAATTATCTAATTATTAATTAATTAATTAATTAACTATTAAATAATTAGATAAATAATTAAATAATTAATTAAATAACTAATTTCAAATTTCTAAATTAATTAAATAATTTAGAAATTATTAATAATATTTCTCAGAATTTAAATCTAATTTTTATTAGATTTTTAGAATTATTAAAATCTGATTTTTGATTTTATAAAATATAATTAATTAATTAAGAATTCTGAAACAAGAAACAGAATTGGAAATCAGGTTTTGAAGATCAAAACTGGGTCAAGGTTTCCGGGTTTTCGGGTCGATAGTCGGGTCCCCAAGAACATGGGTCGACCCGCCTGAATCTGGAAAAACTCCGGCCACCTGCAGGATTTTCCGGCGAGCAATTTCCCAGCTTCCAGGCCATCGTTTCTGCAAGGTTCTTATCCCGTTCGATTCCACGGAAACAACACAACCCCGTTGTCCTCTTTCGTTTCCGTCACACAGGTCGTCTTCTCCGGCCAGGAACAGAGCAACAGCCGACGAACTGCAGCAAAATCCGACGAACTCGATTTCCAGGCAAAACAGACACCGTTTGATTCGTTTCTTGATAGGTTTTTACTCCAAATCACTTCAGGAACACAACCATATCAATAACATCGTCTAACAACTCCGGGAACCATTTCTCCGGCCAAATCAAAGAAATTTTCGGCCAAATACTAAACTAACAGATTCGTACATGAAAAATTACAAATAATATATCAAAATAAAGCTTATTAGTTCTACAATCAAACCCCTATAATCAAAATAATCCCAGATTCATACAAAATCAAAAACAAACTAAAATAAAATTGTATAAATTTGAAACTAAGAACTAATACCTAGAATAATCGTTTGTTCAAATAAATAGCATAAATCGACTGTAAACAAGTATATGAAACTATAACAAGCATCAAATTCAACCCAGAATCCCACAATCAAAAACCCCCAATTTCAGCCCAAGAACCCTAAAATATGAATTGAAAATCTAAGCAACAAAACATGAAATTGATGGTATGAACAGAAAGTAGAGATCAAGAGCTTTGTTTTTGGTTACTCACATGATCGATTTGGATAACAGAATCACTCTCAAATCTGCAGTTGAATTCTCTGGTTGTTCTTCACCCACACTCCTATTTTCTTAATTTTCTGATTTTTAACTATAATTAACTAATTAATTAGTGATAATTCAGCTATTTATATTTATGAAAATTGTAGGTCACACACACTATAGAAGGGGGTTGAATACAGTGTATAGAACAATCAAATCGAATTCTAATAACACAAGTAACAAAAAACTGACTTTATTCAAAGCAATAAACTCTGTTACAATACGGAACTGTCCTCTCTCAGTGATAAACAAATATCACGAGAGCTGCTAGGGTTACAATGAATAATATTCTCGATAATGATAACACTTATAGTATAAACCCTATGTCTGTGTTTATATACTACACAGTTACAAGATAATCGCTAATTGATATGAAATATAATTCTGCTTCCTAAAATATATCAATCAGATTTCTTTTCTTCCAAGTATTTCATTCTTCATAGAATTCCTTCTTCATGCATATCTCTTCTTACATTTGTCTCGATCTTCTTTCCTTTCAATCAGCCGCCTTCCTTATCTGAACGTTTCCTTTAAGTCCAGATATTATCTCCTGATAAATATCTCCTGAACCTTAAGTATTTATAACTTAAGTTCTGACTTCAGTATAAGTGTTGATTTCAGTTAACAACTGATTTGTCCTGTTTAAGTAAGATCTGAAAACTAAACATAAATCATATTAGTCATGACATTATCAAATATATCTAACAATCTCCCCCAACTTGTAAACTAGCATAATATACAAGTTTAACAGATATTTGATGATGTCAAAAACATTAAGTACAAATGCATGAGAATTTGACTAGATAACTACAACTTACAGTCCTTAAAGCTTTACCAACTTTAACTTCTGATAACAACTTTAGACAGTATACATATCAGAATTTGAGCAGTTGTAGATCTTGACTTGGCTTCACTTTCTGATCTCTGAGATATCAGGAGTTGTTCTGAGATAGTTCTTTAACAAACATCTCTCAGCATATCTGAGTTCATCAATCATCCTCCTTTTAGCGTCTTTAAGTTCTGCAGAATCTTCACCAGTTTGGAAGATAGCAGCCCTGAGATCATTAATTCTAGCTTTCCTTATGTCCTGATCCAGTCTGATGAAATATGCTTTGTCAGACTCAAGATTGAATTCTACAGCCTTATAACCCAGAAAGGTAGTTATAATCTTAGCAGAGTTAGCCTTCATCTCAACAATATCACCCTTGTGATCTTTGTACTTTGGAAGATATGTGCTGTCAGACTTTACAGAATAAAGTCTTTTCTGTCTCTGAATTTGAGTCTTCAAATAGTTTGTAGCACTTTCTGTTATTCTGTCATTCACTTGAAGTAAGAATAAAACATGTTCCAGTTCTTCAAAATACTTAAGTGGAATAGCATTTTCCCTTATATGGTAAACCCTACCATCTGTCATGAAATATAACAAGATGTGTTCTTTCAAGTAGGTATGATAAACCATTTGTACAGATTCTAGTTGATTCAATCTTTCAGGAGTTGCTCCAACACCTGGTTCACTTAAGGAAGTTGGATCATTGGTTGTGTTCTATACTCTTCTTTCATCAGCACTACCCAATCCAGATTTATCTCTTGCTTCCTTTCCAGTAACCACTCTTGCTTCAAAACCACTTGCTGCAGTCTTCAAAGGTTGAGTCTGTTTGGTTTTGGTGAATCCTGGTAGGAGTAACTTTGAGGATTTAACATGAGCAATGTCAGAGGTTTCCTTTGATTTATCTTCTGATATCAAGTCAACTTGAGTTATGTCAGAGGTTACTTGCTTCTTTGTTATATCAGAACTAACTATATCTTGACTCTGAACAACTTGAGCCATGTCATAGGTTGTCTTAGAAATCTTTCTTGAAGTCAGAGTAAGATCAGCATCTTCAACAGAAATTTCTTCATCCACAGGAGGCACATAAACCTTTACAGGTTCACCAACTTTTTCTTTGCCCTTGGACCTTGGATCTATCTGCATTTGTGATTTGGCCTTGGTTGCCTCAGGATTTACCCTTTTTATTATCACAATGCCTTTAGCCTTAGGAATTTTCTTTTCAACAACAGAAGCTTCAGATTTGGAGTTGACTTTTTCTAACTTAAGTCTAGCTTCTTCTTCCTTTAGACTCTCAAAGTCCATTCCTGGATTATCTTTCAGAAATAACTATCTTGAAATCTCTTCATCAAGATCCAAAAGTTCATCAGAACTTATCCTTTTACCAGAATCAGAGGTTATTCTTCTCCCAGTATCAGAACTTGTTCTATTACTTGTTGTTCCAGCTCTTCTTGATGAGAGACTTCTACCTTGACCATGACCTCCACCCATTCCAGAGTTTTCCTGGTCATCTTTTTAATCATCCTTCCCCTTCAGTGTCTTAACAGTTTTGCATTTGGACTTAATTACTTTCTCCCCTTTTTTGGCATCAGCAGGTAAGAGAAGAGAGACTAGCAATTCCACTGAGGATTGGATCTCATCGAGTTGAGATTGCTGAGAAGCTTGATTTTTCAAAATTTCATCAATCTGAGACTATTGCTTCTCTTGGGTCTTCTCAATGTAAGCAACTCCGTCAAAGGTAGGTTGGAAAAAAGTTTTCTTGTCAATTTTCTTAGTCATCTCTTGCTTGAGTAATTCTTCCTGAATTTTATGCACCTCTACATGAGTTGTTGAATGTAGACCTTGAAGATGTCTAGTACTCAATGCAGTGACTCGAAGCTGTGTCTTGAAATCATCATTGATAAGCATCTCATCAGCTTTTGCCAAGTGCCCAGCAAGAGTATTTTCAGATGGAACAAAGGTGACTGTGTTCCACTCCTTAGTCCACTCATTTCCTCTAGGAGTTTCACTCCAAGGTACTGGTGCTTCCCCTGTAACAAACTTCTTAACTATTTCAGCTTTATGAACAGTTTGTTGAGGTGCATGTCCTGATGGACCAGCTGCATGATCATCTAAATTTGTAGCAGCATCACCAGTATCATCAGCATTTGCAGCATCAGAACTTACAGAGTCAACATCCTCTGATAAAAGAACAGTATGAGAGGCTATTGAGGCTTCAACATCATCCTCTAAGTGCTGATCTGCTTCCAAGTTCTGATCAACAGCCATATTCAGATGCTCAACTATAGTCTGATCTTCAATGTCTAGATGCAGAGAAGGTGTTGTAGATAATTCTGGAGTATCATTAGCATCAGGAACTGGTGTTGTTGATGGATTGAATGAAGCTGGTGGAGCTTCTAAGTAGAGAACCCCAGGCACAACCAGCTTGTGAATATCAATTTCATCACTTGTGCCTGGGTCTGCAGTAGATACTGGTTCAAGTACAGGAGACACAGGTGGTGTAGATGCTTTATCTGTAGCAGCTTCCTGAGTTGGTGACAATGGAGGTGGAGATGCAGTAGCGTCAGCAAATGCTGGCTCTTGTGAGATCAGAGATTCCTGATCTCCTTCCTTAGCTGCTGCTTCCTCATCATCTGAAACTGGCATGTGAGCTCTCTGTTTCTTTCTTTTCTTTGAAGGTGGAGATACCTTGGGAGTTTCATCATAATACATCCTTCTAAGCCTTTTGAGAAGCTTAGAACCCCCAATTCCAGTATCCTTCTGAGAAGAGACCTTCTCAGCTTCTGTAACAATAGGTTCTGATGCAGGAACCTGTTCCTCACTGTCTGACTCATCTCTCAGAACAATCCTCCTTCTCTTCTGTGGTGTCTGAGGTACAGTCTTTGTCCTCTTGGGCTTGGAAGATGAAGGCTTCATAGTATGTGCTGATGATGAAGGTTGAGTTATCTGTGATGGTTTGAGATGTGTTCTGATAGAGGCTTGAGTAGGTTGAGGTGTATGTGTGGTATGTTCTGATGGTTGTTTTGGTGTCTGGGATGTGCTGATGGGTTGTACATCAGGATAAACAGATCTGTAGGTTTGAGGATCAACATTTATCAAGATATGTTTTACAGAATGAGGTATCTGTAAGGGTCTAACTACCTTTTTCTTAAGGTTGGCATTTACCAAGTCATTAAAAGCCCGTTTTACAAGTTTAAAGGGTGGAAATAAAGAACTGGCTAGTTGAGGTTCATCAGCACAGCAAAAAGTATATATAAGCTGACATAATCTAGCAAAGTATACTACATTCCTATCCTCTGTCATCATATACCCTATAAAGCCTAGCACAGCACTTGCAAAATCAAAATGAGTTTGGTGAATAATAGCATACCCGATGTGCTGACTCATAATAGGAATGACATCAAAGTTGGAACACTTATTGCCGAATGCCTTAGTGATGCAGTCAAAGAAAAAAACTCCATTCCTTTCTGATATGAGCTCTTTTCAACTATCCAAGCTTGGACAAACTCTTCTCATACCCCAAATTGTCCATGAGCTGCTGGAGAACGGGTTCCTCCGGTGTTGAGAAAATGCAGCCTTCTGGTAAGTGTAGAGCTTTACGAATTGCTCCAGGAGTTACCACATGCTCAACATCATTTACTTCAAAAATAATGCTTTGAGTACCAGTAGCACCACCATTATCAAAATTCCCAGTCCGCCAGAACATCAGAACTTGTTGACTGGAAATGACTTGAGGCTGGGTCAAAGCATACCCAATCTCACTGTGTGCTAGAAGATCTTGCACAAAGTGCAAATTAGATGAAGCTTCATCATGGTTTAAGATTGCAGCATAGTTGTTGGGTACAAACTTGGCTCCATCTATAATCAAATCCTTAGGTGCCATGAGAAAAATTGAGAAATAAGGTTGCCTGTAAGGTGTTTGATAAAATGTCTGTATGAAAAAAAACGTCAGGAGATGAGAGAGAATAGAAGTAAAGAAAGAGAGATAAAGTGTGAAAGTAAATAAAAGATTTTACAATCTTCTCTCTCTTTTACTTATACACGGTAGAAAAAGTAACCGTTCGACACATGTCAGATATGCAGCAGGAAAGAATAATTAATGGGAACGGGAAAACAATAATCATTACCTATCACATGCAGTTTTTCAAGGAAAAACCGTTTCATTTATCATGTAATCCCATTAATTAAGGTAGTTCAGTTTTATTTTAAAATTTAAAACTGTTCCCACTGAGTAAATCATTTTCACTGCGAGACCAATATTCTGTAAAAATACAATGAGAGAATGACCAAAAAATAAATCAAGTAAACAGGTACTGCCGCGTCAGAATCAGAACTTGATTTGTATCAGAGATAAAAACGGTCATCAGAATATGGGTAAAGCGGGATTTAAAAATGCATTAAAATACCAAACAACTCAAAGACAAAATCTTGCAACAATATAAAATTTCATTAATATATTGAGTGAATACATTTCATGAAATTTAAATTACATCACAAAATTACAAGATTGTCCTAAGCTACAATTCCTAACATCGACAGCTTTTGTCCTAAGCTAAGAAGCCTGACAAAGCTGACGGTGAAGAGAAACAGGGAGGAGAAACTATTTCTTCTTCCTGCTCTCAACAAAAAGAACAGCGAGTCGTATGATTCGCTCCTGCTGGCGAAGAGCTGCCAACCGTTCTTCTTCCAGTCGCTCAACATGGCGATGGTAATCCATATAGAAGAACAAGAGGTCTGTCATAACCTCTTGGGGAACTGAGTCCCAAACCTCATTAGGAATGGCAGTAACATACCATTCTCATTGCCATTCTGTACATCTCATGGTGAGAGTGAAGGTATCATAGTTTAGAGCTAAGTCGAAATGAACCATGGTGGGGATGAGAGAAAAATAAATGAGTTTGATAGTTTGAGAGAGATGTGCTGGCTGGAACGAAATGTTGGTTTATATAGCCAATGGAATGTCAGGAGACGCAAGGAAAATTTAATGATTATAGGTAGAAATAATTTTACCTCGTCTCCCTAGACTGATGAGAATAAAAACAACCATTGGAAGTGTAAAATAGGATTTAATGCGCACATGAAATAAGTAAATATTACTGTGCACAGAAGTGTACCACTAATCCCAAATTGTAGTGACTGTTAATATCTCACCAAAACATATTCTGAATTTAAACAAGACTGTTTCAGATTTTAACCACAAATAAGTCAAGGAAAGAATCAGGTTTTAATATCAGAACTTAGACTTGTATCAGAACTTAACAGTCATCAGAACATGATTTCTTAACTCGAAAAGTGAATGCCTTCTCTGTAATTCTTCACACAAATTCTGATTTTGGTTCTTCAGAACTTAATCATCAGAACTTTCATCAGAACCTGTCCTCAGAATGTATGCAATCTGACACATAAACTGTTCATCCAAAACATCATTTATCACCACAGTAATTTTCATCATTCATATGGAGTGTCTGTGTGTGCAGTAAGCTAAATATCAGATAAAGATTAAAGTTTGATTCACTCCAGTACATCTTAGAAATAAGGCTTAACTGAGAACTTTGCTCAAAATCTGTCAAAATTCTGAAGCCTACTTTAGAATGAGTTCATGCATGAGTCTACCTCAACTGTTTTGTGCTTATTTTATGCATCTTTTGAAATTCCATTTTACAGTGGCTTCTCAGTGTAAGTGAGTCATGACTGCTTATCGTAATTTATGCTATTATCAGAGTATTTCTCCAGTAATCATAGAGTGTGAAAAGTCACCAAGAAAAATAATTATTTTTGCTTTTTTAGTGCATATTACTTAATACCAGTAATGCACTTGGGTCGTCCCTTTCACATTTTTACTCTAGATCTCAAAGGAGTACCTGATTTTTATTCCTTTTTCTGTTCCTTTTTCTTTTGATAAGAGAGGTTTATCAGCACTTAGTATATCCATTAGATTTACTAACATCAGAACTTAATAGATGAGAAGCATTATTCTAGTTTTTGACTTAGTAATAAGATAGACAAAGTAAACTTAACTAAGCTCAATATCAGAATTTGCTTGTGTCAATTGATTTCCACATAAATAATTACTTCAAACATGGGATCTTTAGTATATTAAAGACTACTAGGTCAGCATCTAGCACAGTTATCCTCATAGGAGTGAATAGTCACAGAAACATTCATATCACTATCAGAGTTTAGAAATTCACATCAGACAATAATCAGTACTTAAGCAATTTTTCAATTAAGTACAGAATACACATAGATAGTAATATCTGTAAATACTGATCATAAAGTCTGATGCAACAGAACAAAAGCTAAGCAAATTTAGAGAAAGAACCTGAAACCATTCCAAGTTCATTTACCAATCTTGTAAAAGTAGCTTCACACAATGGTTTTGTGAAGATATCTGCTAGTTGTTGATCTATTGGAACAAAGTGCAATTCCACTGTACCTTCATCCACATGTTCCCTTATGAAGTAGTACCTAATGCTGATGTGCTTTGTCATTGAGTGTTGAACTGGATTACCTGTCATAGCAATAGCACTTTGATTATCACAGTAAATAGGGATTTTAAAATATGTTAACCCATAATCCGGTAACTGATTCTTCATCTAAAGAATCTGTGCACAACAGCTTCCTGTAGCAATGTACTCTGCTTCTGCAGTTGATGTGGAAATTGACTTTTGTTTCTTGCTAAACCAAGAAACCAATCTGCCTCCAAGAAATTGGCAGCTTCCACTAGTGCTTTTCCTGTCAATTTTGCAACCTCCAAAATCTTCATCTGAGTAACCTATCAGTTTAAAATATAATTCTCTGGGATACCACAATCCCAGATCAGCTGTGCCCTTAAGATACTTGAAGATTCTTTTCACAGCTGTTAAGTGAGGTTCTCTTGGATCTGCTTGAAATCTTTGACAAAGACAGGTAGCATACATGATATCAGGACTACTAGCAGTTAGATAGAGTAAAGAGCCAAACATACCTCTATATTCAGTAATATCTACTGATTTACCAGTATCCTTATCTAGTTTTGTTGTAGTGGCCATGGGAGTGGATGCACTTGAACAAACTTGCATTCCAAATTTCTTCAGCAAATTTCTGGTGTACTTGGTTTGACAAATAAAAGTGCCTTCTTCATTCTGCTTGACTTGAAGGCCCAGAAAATAGCTAAGTTCTCCCATCATACTCATTTGATATCTTGACTGCATCAGTTTGGCAAACTTCTTGCAAAGTCTGTCATTTGTAGAACCAAAGATGATATCATCAACATATATCTGAACCAAAAGTAAGTCCTTTCCATGGTTGAGGTAGAACAGTGGTTTTTCTATAGTTCCTCTGTTGAATCCACTTTCCAGAAGAAACTGAGCTAAAGTCTCATACCATGCTCTTAGAGCTTTCTTAAGGCCATAAAGTGCTTTATCAAGCCTGTAGACATGATTTGGATATTTGGGATTTACAAAGCCTGGAAGTTGTTCAATATATACTTCATCTTCCAATTCTCCATTGAGAAAAGCACATTTCACATCCATTTGAAAGACAGTAAACTTTTTGAGAGCAGCATAAGCCAAAAATATCCTTATGGCTTCCAATCTAGCAACTGGTGCAAATGTTTCTTCATAATCAATTCCCTCCTGTTGAGAATATCCTTTTGCAACCAACCATGCTTTATTCCTTGTAATTATGCCATCACTATCAGTTTTGTTTCTGAACACCCACTTTGTACCAACAACTGATCTGTTCTTTGGTCTTGGCACTAGGGTCCAGACTTTGTTTCTTTCAAATTCATTTAACTCTTCCTGCATTGCTTGCACCCAATCAGCATCTTGAAGAGCTTCTTCCACTTTCTTTGGTTCAGTCTAAGAAAGAAAAGAATTATAAAGACATTCACTTGAAGTAGCTGGTCTAGTTTTGACACCTACATCAGGATTTCCAATTATTAAATCAGGTGTATGTGATTTAGTCCACTTCCTTGCAGATGGAAGGTTTTCTCTAGAACTGGATGCTCCCCCATGATCCATGCCATCTTTATCAACATCTTCTGATGCTCCCCCTGAAAGTATGCTCTCTGAGTTGGATCCTTCAGTATTTAAGTTTTCAGAACTATCAGAACTTGGCTTATCAGAACTTGATGAATCAGAACTTGATGAGCCAGTTGTATGTTCTAATGCTTCTTGAGATGTGGTTGTATCTTCAGTATGCTCCTCCTGCACAGGTGCATTTTCCTTTGACGTAGTCACCACAGTTTCAATGACATCAGAGTTTAATCCATCAGAGTTTGCAATTTCAGGACTTAGACTGTCAGGGTTTTCAGTATCAGAATTAAAGTCTTCATTTTCGAATCTCAGCTGATCATGATCATATAAATCTTCAAGTCCAGTAATCTTCTTATCATCAAAGGAAACATTGATTGATTCCATGAGAACTCTTATTCTTAAATTGTAGACTCTGAAGGCTTTTATGGAAAGTGGATATCCAACAAAAATTCCTTCATCAGCTTTTAAATCAAATTTAGATAGTTGTTCAGGATCAGTCTTAAGAACAAAACACTTGCATCCAAATACATGAAAATACTTCAGATTTGGCTTCTTTTTCTTCACCATCTCATATGGTGTCTTTCCTTGCTTGTTAATGAGTGTTGCATTCTGAGTAAAACAAGCAGTCTGCACAGCTTTAGCCCAAAAATAGGTTGAAAGCTTTGCTTCATCAAGCATAGTTCGTGCAGCTTCAATAAGAGTTCTATTCTTTCTTTCAACAACTCTATTTTGCAGTGGAGTTCCAGAAGCAGAAAATTCCTGCTTGATTCCATGGTTTTTGCAGAACTCTTCTATTATCAAATTCTTGAACTCAGTGCCATTATCACTTCTTATTTTCTTCACAGAATCTTTGTCCAATTTATCCAGTTGCTTGACATGATCAATCAAGATAGATGGATTTTCACTTTTTGTGTGCAAGAAATACACCCATGTGTATCTGGTGAACTCATCCACTATGACCATAGCATATTTCTTCTTTGCAATAGACATGACATTTACTGGACCAAATAGATCAACATGTAGTAGGTGATAAGGCTCAAGAATTGATGATTCAGTCTTGCTCTTGAAAGAAGATTTTCTTTGTTTAGCCTTCTAACATGAATCACAAAGGCCATCAGGAGCAAATACTGAATTTGGCAGTCCTCTTAAAAGACCTTTCTTGACTAATTCATTTATATTATTGAAATTTAAATGAGAGAGTTTCTTGTGCCAGTTCCAGCTTTCTTCAATTGATGCTCTACTCATCAGACAGATTGCAGAACCATCAGTACTTGTTGAAAGCTTGGCTTCATAAATTTACCATGCCTGTATCCTTTCAGAACAACTTTGCCTATAGATTTGCTTACAATTTCACAGTGGTCTTCAAAGAAATCCACATGATAACCTCTGTCACAGATTTGACTAACACTCAGCAGATTATGTTTAAGTCCTGAGACCAGAGCTACTTCTTCAATGATGACATTCCCAAGATTGATATTGCCATATCCCAATGTTTTTCCAATGTTGCCATCTCCATAAGAAACACTTGGGCCAGCCTTCTCCACAAAGTCTGATAGCAGGGCTTTATTTCCAGTCATATGTCCTGAACGTCCACTGTCCAGAACTAGGATATTTTTCCTGTTGCCCTTTAACTCAGCAGCTTCAGGACTGCTATCAGCATTTTCCATCAAGGCATAGTTCTCCTCACTTTCAGAATTTGAAGTGTCTGTCCATCTTTTCTTCTTTGTGACAGAAGCCTTGCCTTTGTCACTCTTCACTTTCTTACAATCAGGAGATATATGGCCTTTCTCACCACAGTTGTAGTATTTGACATTTGTGTAATCTCCTCTGTCAGACTTCCCTCCTTTGCCTTCAGATTTTCTGAAATTTTTCTTATCAGAACTTGCACCTTTCCTGGAAAACTTCTTTCCCTTCCTGAACTTCCTGTATGCAATCCTTGTGATTCCTTTCACCATAAAAGCACACAGCTTCATCATTTTTTCATCAGCATCCATCGCAGGCGAGCTTTCAGTTTTTGAGTCACCATCACTATCATAACTTGATGACTCAGTATCAGACTTTGTGAAGAGCGTTTTACCCTTGCCTTTCCTTGAGGTAGCTGCCTTGGGGGATTCTTCTTCAGCCTTAAGAGCAACTGTCCTTGACTTTCGTCCTTTTCTCTTGCATCTTTGTTCCATCTCAAGTTCATGAGTCTTGAGCATCCCATAGATTTCATCAAGAGTTGTTTTTTCAAGACTATAGTTGTCTCTTATGATTGTGGCCTTCAAATCCCAGTTTTCAGGAAGAGCTAACAGGAATTTAAGGTTTGAATCTTCAAGATCATACTCCTTATCAACCAGTGACAAATCATTCAAGAGTTTGACAAATCTATCATATAAATCAGTCAATGACTCATTAGCCTTTGAGTCAAAGTGTTCATACTCTTGAGTGAGTATTGTCTTCCTGTTCTTCTTAATCGAATCAGAACCCTGACATCTTGTTTCCAAGGCATCCCATATCTCCTTTACAGTTTTGTAGTTTATTACCCTGTTTGACATTACATTATCAATGGCACTATGCAGTAAGTGTCGTACCTTAGCATCCTTAGCAATTGATGCGATATCTTCAGCAGTGTAATCACTCTTCTCTTTTGGTACAGACTTTGTTGCTTCACCTGCAACTGGAACAGCGAGTTTTGTTGGATTGTGAGGTCCTTCCTTGATTCTATCAAGATATTCCTGATCTGTAGCTCCCAGAAACATAGTCATCCTCACCTTCCATATGGGATATTCAGATGGTTTCAATATGGGAACTCTAATAGCCTCATATCGACTATGGATTTGTGTCTTTGGAGGTTCTTCAGTTTTGGTGGGCTTAGTTGGAGTTTCTACTTCAGACATGATTGTTTTTGGATCTTAAACTGTTTGTGTGTTAACAGATAGGCTCTGATACCACTTGTTAGGTCACACACACTGTAGAAGGGGGTTGAATACAGTGTATAGCACAATCAAATCGAATTCTAATAACACAAGTAACAGAAAACTGACTTTATTCAAAGCAATAAACTCTATTACAATACGGAACTGTCCTCTCTCAGTGATGAACAAATAATACAAGAGCTGCTAGGGTTACAATGAATAATATTCTCGATAATGATAACACTTATAGTGTAAACCCTATGTCCGTGTTTATATACTACACAGTTACAAGATAATCGCTAATTGATATGGAATATAATTCTGCTTCCTAAAATATATCAATCAGATATCTTTTCTTCCAAGTATTTCATTTTTCATAGAATTCCTTCTTCATGCATATCTCTTCTTATATTTGTCTCGATCTTCTTTCCTTTCAATCAGCCGCCTTCCTAATCTGAACGTTTCCTTTAAGTCCTGATATTATCTCCTGATAAATATCTCCTGAACCTTAAGTACTGATAACTTAAGTTCTGACTTCAGTATAAGTGCTGATTTCAGTTAAGTACTGATTTGTCCTATTTAAGTAAGATCTGAAAACTAAACATAAATCATATTAGTCATGACATTATCAAATATATCTAACAGAAAATAATACCCCTAAATAAAATTAAGGGTCTAATTACACATCTAACAAAAATATTTGGCCCCAATTTTTATAATTTTTGGGTATTAATAATGAATTTTTAAATATCCAATAAATACAAAATAAATGTCAAAAATTCCCAAAAATTGTGAATATTACAAAAATGCAAAGAAAAATAAGGCATGATAATTTCATGATCATATAAAAATAAAAATGTGATTTTTGTGGGGTTTTTGGTACCCGAAGGGGCCCGAAAAAGTTGTTTTTCGCGAAAAAGATAAATTTGTAAGACGTCTAGGGGTTCAGAATAGCGATATGGTATAGGTCGTTTTTGGAAAAATAGGGCCAATGATTTTGTTTGAAATACGGGCTTTTACAACATTGTTTGAGCTGTACGGGTTTTGATATAAAATATATAACTTACGATAAAACATTCAATAAACATCCAAAATACGTTCGGATCAAACAGACAACACGTAGCACATAACAATTAGGGTTTAATGACTCAACACATTTAATCAGATAATAATACACATAATTTATCTTTATTATAATATAATACAAGCGTAATTTCTCGATCGTTACATTCTTCCCCCTTTAACAGGATTCTGTCCTCAGAATCACACTATGTAAATAACTGAGGATACTTTTCTAACATTTCACTCTCGAGCTCCCAGGTTGATTCTTCAACCACTGGGTTTCTCCACAAAACTCTCAATAATGGTACAGACTTATTCCTTAATACCCTTTCTTGACGATCTAGAATTCTTATCGGCTACTCTACATATGACAAATCTGCTTGAAGTTCTATTGGCTCATATTCTATTACATGTCTTGTATCAGGATTGTACTTCTTAAGCATGGACACGTGAAATACGTTATGAATATGCTGCATATGGGGTGGTAAAGCTAACTCGTACGCAACCTTTCCGACTTTCTTCAAAATTTCAAATGGTCCAACGTAGCGAGGTTTCAATTTGCCTTTGTTGCCAAACCTAGTTAATCCCTTCCATGGTGATACCTTTAGCAGTACATGTTCCCCTTCCTGATAGTCCATATCTTTTCTGGATTGATCTGCATATTTACGCTGTCAATTATGCGCTACTTCAAGTCACTTGCGGATAAGTTCTACTTTTTCCTTGGTCTGCTGAATCAGTTATGGACCTAGAATCTTGTGTTCTCCAACTTCAACCCAACCTGTAGGTGATCTGCATTTTCTTCCTTATAAGGCTTCATAAGGTGGCATCCCGATACTTGCTTAATAGCTGTTATTGTAAGAAAATTCTACTAGCGGTAGATGTTCATCCCAATTGCCTTCAAAGTCTATTGCACACACTCGTAACATATCTTCAATTGTTTGGATTGTCCTTTCACTTTGCCCGTTCGTTTGTGGATGATAAGCAGTACTCATGTTCAACTTGGTTCCTAAACATTCTTGGAATTGTCTCCAAAATCTCGAATTAAAATGGGGATCTCGATCCGATACAATCGATACGGGTATTCCATGACGAATTACAATTTCCTTGAGATATAAGTGCACTAACTTATCCAGTGAAAACCTTTCGTTGATCGGAAGAAAATGTGTTGACTTCGTTAATCGATCAATGATAACCCAAATTGCATCGTGATTTGTTTTCGTCCTTGGAAGTACCACTACAAAATCCATGGCTAAGTGCTCCCATTTCCATTCTGGAATATCTAGTGGTTGTAATAGTCCGCTCGGGCGTTGATGTTCAGCTTTCACTCTTTGGCACGTATAACACTTGCTGACCCATTCCGCTATCTCTTTCTTCATATTTGGCCACCAAAAGTTTTTCCTTCAGGTCTCTGTACATGTTTGTGCTTCCGGGATGAATGAATATCTTAAATTATGAGCGTCTTGCAAAATTTCCGCTTTTAATTCCGGTACGTTAGGTATCCAGATCCTCGAAGCAACTCGAAAAATTCCTTTAGTATCCTTCTGATTGGTAATCTCTTCTCCTGTCAAATTGTCAATTTCCTGGTCCATTACTTCTTCCTGACACCTTCTTATTTTCTCCAATAGTTCCGGCTGAAAAGTCATAGCGTAAATCATTTCAGTAGAGCTTTCTGGAACACAAACTTCAATTTCCAGTTTATCGAATTCCTTGATTAAGTCTTCTAAAGATGTTAACAGATTCAATCGTTCCTTTCGACTTAACGCGTCTGCTACTACATTGGCCTTGCCTGGATGATAATTGATTGAGACGTCGTAATTCTTGATTAACTCTAGCCAACATCGATGTCGCATGTTAAGTTCCTTCTGTATGAAAATATACTTCAAACTTTTATGATCCGTATAAATCTCACATTTTTCGCCGTATAGATAGTGTCTCCAAAGCTTCAGTGCGAATTCAATTGCTGCTAGTTCGAGATCCTGCGTTGGATATTTCTGTTCACGCGGCTTTAGTTGTCTGGAAGCATATGCGATCACGTTGCCATGTTGCATCAAAACACATCCGAGTCCTCGATACGAAATGTCGTTGTATATGACAAAATCTCCTTGATCGTCAGGTAAAACAAGTACAGGTACGGTTACTAATCGATTCTTCAACTCTTGGAAACTTGCTTCGCATTTCTCGTTCCATTCAAACTTTTCATTCTTTCGTGTCAACTTCGTCAATGGTGTGGCTATATTTGCAAAATCTTTAACGAATCTTCTGTAATAACCGGCTAATCCCAATAAATTTCTGACTTCCGTTAACGTCTTTGGTCTTTCCCAATTTAAAATAGCTTCAATCTTCGCTAGATCCACTTGAATTCATTCAATACTGATGATATGTCCTAAAAACTGCACTTCCTTCAACCAAAATTCACATTTCAAAAATTTTGCATAAAGCTGCTCCTTTCGTAATATCTCCAGTGTTGTTCTTAAGTGCGCTGCATGTTCTTCTTCCGTCTTTGAATAAATCAAGATGTCATCAATAAATACAATGATAAACTTATCCAGGTACTTCTTGAATACTCGATTCATCAAATCCATAAATGCTACAGGTGCATTAGTCAGTCCAAAAGCCATCACGAGAAATTCATAATGTCCATACCTCGTTCTGAACGCAGTCTTAGGAATATCTTCTGCCTTGATGTTTAACTGATGATAACCTGATCGTAAGTCGATTTTCGAAGACCATGCTGCTCCTTTCAGTTGATCAAATAAGTCGTCGATGCGAGGCAAAGGATATTTATTCTTGATAGTTAACTTGTTCAGCTCACGATAATCAATACACAGTCGCATGCTACCGTCCTTCTTTTTCACGAACAATACTGGTGCACCCCATGGGGATACACTTGGCCTTATAATTCCTTTGTCGAGAAGTTCTTACAACTGCTTTGCTAATTCCTTCATTTCAACAGGTGCCATTCGATATGGAGCTTTCGAAATTGGTTCAGTCCCTAGCGCCAAATCAATAGTGAACTCGATTTCTTGATCCGGTGGTAGTCCTGGAAGTTCATCTAGAAAGACATCAGGAAACTCACAAACTACAGGAATATCTTCAATCTTCGGACTTTTTTTGTCAGTATCCAACACATAAGCTAAGTAAGCTTGACATCCTTGACGTAGCAATTGTTTCATCTGCATCATTGGTACGAATCTTTGCCTTTACTTTTCACCTTTAAATATTATCGTTGTATTTTTTTCAGTCTGCAATTTCACTTTCTTATTTGCGCAATCAATCTGAGCATTATTACTAGCTAGCCAATCCATTCTTAAAATAACATCAAATTCCCCTAACCTGAAAGGTATTAAGTCAACTGAGAAATGAAATCTCCCTATCTCAGTATCACAATCTGGACATACTCGATCTACCATAACCTGATCATCATTTGCTAATTTTATGACTAGCACTTCATCTAACCACTGAATCTCACAGTCTATCTTAGAGATAAAATCTTCAGAAATAAAAGATCTAGTAGCTCCTGAATCAATCAATACTAGAGCATTTACAAAATTCACAGGTAGCGTACCTGCAACCACATTCGGACTCTGTACTGCTTCTTTCATTGACATGTTAAAAGTCCTTGCTCTGGGCTGATTTTGTGGCGGTAGTGGAGCTGGAGGTAATGCTAAAACCCTTGAAATGTTAGCGGCCGTCGCAACTCCTCTGTAGTCCTTGACAATATGTCATTTTCTTCTACACTGGAAATAAGTGACCTCTGCTCTTCCCATCGGACATTCTCCAGAGTAGTGTCCCCTTTGCTTGCACTTGAAACACGTGACATTTGGCTTGTTGCAAATCCCAGTATGCTTTTTACCATATATTCTGTAATCAGGTATAGGCGGTCAGATAAGTCTTTGCTGAGTTGGGGCGGGAAGTCGATTACCCATCCTCTGGTTGTTTTGTTCTGGTTTCCTGATGTTTGCCTTTCCCCGGGCTTGAAATCCCGGCCTTCTGTTGAAATGGTTCTGGGAATTTCCTGGTCCCTTCTCTTTCTGAGCTACTTCACTTTCACCTTCAATGATCATGACCTTCTGAACAACAGTCGTATAAGTCGTTAGCTCAAATACAGCTACCCTGCTACGAATCCATGGCTTCAGTCCCTGCTGGAATCTCTTGGCCCGTTTTTCATCCGTATTCACTTGCTCAGGAACAAATCTGGCCAATTTAGTGAACCTGGTCTCATAATCCGCGACCGATAAGTTGTCTTGCTTCAGCTCCAGGAACTTGATCTCCATCTGATTCTTCATGAAGCGAGGAAAATATTTCTCCAGGAAAAGATCAGTGAATCTATCCCAGGTCACCACACCTTCCCCTTCCAAAGCTTTCTTCGATTCCCACCAGTAATTAGCTTCGCCTTTCAGAAATTAGCTGGCAAAATTCATCTTCTGTTCTTCCTCAACTTTCACCAACGTAAAAGCCTTTTCTATCTACTTCAGTCAAGCTCTCGCCTTTGTAGGATCTGTGGAACCGGTAAATTCTGGAGGCTTTACCGACTGAAATTGCTTGAAAGTAACTACAGGTGCTGCTGGTGGTACTTGATGTCCTGGATGAGCGGCTTGCTGTAGCATTTGTTGTTGAAACTACTGCTATTGCTGCTGCATCTGTTGCTGCATCATCAGCATCTGCTGTTGCATGAGATGAAACATATGATCCATCTGGTTATTATCGTTTTGGCCCTCGGTATTTCCGTTAGACGAGTCGGGTCGTGCTTTTCTTTTAGGTGCCATATTTCTGATAATAAAACAATGGGTTCTTTTAATAACAGTTTACTAAACAGGTGTTATGGAATAGAAACAGTCTTTATAATATTAAAACAGCGTTAAAACAGTTGATATGGGGAAAGAAAACAATTTATTAAATATCTAAATAAATGAGTAAAAACAGTGCGATGTTTAAATAAATCCTTTTTAAAATAATTTTAAAATTTTGAAAACATAAAGGGTACAACATGATTATAAATAAAATAACATTTTAAAATATGCAACGGTAAAACAGTAAAATAAATGTAAATGCTTAAATAACTGGGAAAAATAAATAGAGAAAACGTGAAAAGGTTCATCTTATATATATAGGTAGGACACCAGCTGCAGGTGTCAATGCTTGATACAAAAGTCTATGATATATCAGTCGTATCAGTCAAAACTAGTAGCTACACTCATACAAACTTGTCATACAATACTACAATGCCTCTATCTACAAATATATACAAGATACAACACTCCTACATCTGCTAAGATCAGAATCCTGGTGGTACACAGCTCAGCTCCTCCTGTAAAACCTCTAACACTGCCTCTGTAAGTGTCATCGCCCTACGGTATGCTACCTCTGCACTAATATCCTACTACCTCAAGTCAGTAAGCTCCTGAGAACCAACCCTGTGGATCGTAGTCTCTCTCTCAAGATGTAGTCTGGGTGAAGTGCTCGCACTGGACCATCCTCCTGTGTCTCAAACAACCCAAGGATCTCTTTACACTGATCCTGCCATCTAACCCTCTTCTCTCTCTCTGACTGGTACCGCTTATATGTAATTGTGTGATGCTCACGAAGATCTGTGCGGGAACCTTGAGAAGGCAATGGTACTGGCTCATCCACTACTACCTCATCCATAAACTCTGGCTGCGGGAACTAGTACACTCCGGCACAGGGGCATAAACAGCTAGCGGTGCAGGAAACAAAATAGGCTGCTCTATGGGTGCATATACCGGTGGCTCTAATTCTGGCTCCATCTGTGGAATCTCTGGAATCTCAAACTGTGGCACAGGAACCTTTGGCTCTAAATCCTCCCACTGTGGAATATCAACCATATCAGAAACATCAAACATCGGAAACTCCAAAGGTGGAAAGTCAGGTATCTCCGGTTCAAAATAAGGGAAATAATTAACAAAATCTGGTACCTCTGGTGGAGGGGGTATCTCTGGTGCTGGTCCAGGTGGCAATGGTGGAGGTGGTGGTAATGGAGGAAAAATCTGCAGTGATACTGGGGCTAGTACTGGTGCTGCTACTGGGTCTGACTCCGTCCGCTCCGTAGATGATGACGAAGAAGCCATCTAACATACATAACAATAATAACACAAGAACAATCAAATCACAATCCTAGATCTCATAACTCCTAATCACATAAACAAACAACCCTAACATTCTTACTTCTATCCTATATGATCTTCCTATCTTATCTTAACCCTAATGTTCTTGTTTTCAAGGGACAAAACCTAAGCTCTGATGCCAACTATAACACCCTCCAAATCCGGGGTATAGATTTGGGGCATTATTAATAACAACTACCAACTATACCTGCACAAGTGGAATATAAATATAATAATTACCTCGAACTACTGCTATTCAGGATCTTTTAAGGTTAAGAGTTGAAAACAAGAACGACACACTAACTTTATTACAAACCCAAATACAAACAATCTGTCTCAAGAACTCTCTTTATTACAAAACTTTATTCTATCTACATTCTCACCACACAACTTTTATTTAAACCATAATACTACTTATCCTGTTACACATAATCTGGCAACTCAAAGCTCTCTTCGGGGATAGGGATGAACACTCTTGGTATAAGAGGGTCCCGCTGCTTGACTCGCTTCTTGACTATGCGGGTCCTGATGGGTTTCATTCTTTACCTTAACTGTAAAACAATACGAATAATAATAAAAGGGGATGAGCCAAAATTGCTTAATAAGCCTGCAATAATATATATAGTATAAAGAGAGAAGAATAAAGGAATCGATAAGCTGCTGGTTTGAACAACCATCTGTTCTGTATAGGATAATAATTTACCAACACTGGCGAGTGCCAAATGAACAAGACTGGAAATAAGAACCAACATATACACTATAACCTGTTGATCAGTCAGGATACATTACGGATCTATACCCAACTGCATAGACCCAACCAACATAAGGAGTACTCAGGAAACTATGGCCTATTAATTAACGGTCTGGGTAAAACCCAACACGTATCGTAACCATCCAGTCCAATATTTAGCATCCGGAACAATCAGAATGCTTTTGATGTATCCTAACATTAGGATATATCTGAGTATATGTAACAAGGGTAAAAATATAGGTATATGAATAGGGAATTCAATAAATTGGGAGAAATCAAGAATCGAAATGAAATAGAAACAACAATCAATAATTGCGTAACAGTGTATATGAACAAGAATTATCAAAGTGTAATTGATATGAAAAATGGGGTATAATTCACTGTTCTGGATTTAGAATAAGGGAAAAACTTGCCTTGCGCGTACTTAACCTGGTTCAACTCACCGCCTTCGGTCTCTAGCTTGATCTGCCTTGTTGATACTGAATCAATCATAGAAAGATAGTCTTTTAGATAACTTACTACATACGCGTATCTCGAATTGATACTACGCAACCCTATCAATCTACCCATGCGTTTCTATCTGACTCAGATATATTCACATATAATTATATAACACGTAAGGTTCACATAATCACGTAAAGCATGTAGCACATAAAGCACATAATTGATTTTTGGACTTATAAATATTTTTAGAATCGATACTAGACTCATACCGGTATTAACTAACCCTATTTGATTTTATTTTAATTTTTTGGAATTTATTTGACTCGATTCTACCCCTAATAGAACTTATAAACAATTAACTATTACAAGACCACTCTCTTTCGGAAGAAATTATGACCTACACTTATTTTTATTGGATTTGTTTCATTTTTCTGAGTCTAGGGGTCTTCGTTCCGCTCAAATCGGACTAACGATTTAATTATTATAAATTAAACAAGATTCAATTAATTAATAATCAATTATAAATAATTAATTATAATTAAATAATCCTTAATTATATTTTTAAATAATTAATTAATAATTATTGTATTTTAAAATAATTAATCCCTAATTATTAGGATTAATTACAATTTATTACAATTATTTACAAATTATTATTACTTACTCGATTAGATCGATTATTCATAAATAAATAATCGATACAACTAATTGATACACTATTTATCGAATAAACAATTATCACTCGAATCATCTAACTCCACGAGCAACTACTCGTATAACTACGAGCTACTCGCGATATTCAACTAATTGACGAATTATTAGTCATATTAATCAATTATTTTTAATCCTTATTTATTAATTAATTACCTAATTATTAATTAATTACCTAATTATTAATTAATTAAATAACTAATAAATAATTAGATAAATAATTAAATAATTAATTAAATAACTAATTTCGAATTTAAATCTAATTTTTATTAGATTTTTAGAATTATTAAAATCTGATTTTTGATTTTATAAAATATAATTAATTAATTAAGAATTCAGAAACAAGAAATCGAACTGGAAATCAGGTTTTCAAGATCAAAACCGGGTCCAGGTTTCCGGGTTTTCGGGTCGATAGTCGGGTCCCCAAGAACATGGGTCGACCCGCCTGAATCTGGAAAAACTCCGGCAACCTGCAGGATTTTCCAGCGAGCAATTTCCCAGCTTCCAGGCTATCGTTTCTACATGGTTCTTGTCCCGTTCGATTCCACGTGACTGCAGCAACACGACCCCGTTGTCCTCTTTCGTCTCCGTCGCACAGGTCGTCTTCTCCGACCAGGAACAGAGCAACGGCCGGCAAACTGTAGCAGAATCCGACGAACTCGATTTTCAGGCAAAACAGACACCGTTTGATTCATTTCTTGATGGGTTTTCACTCCAAATCACTTCAGGAACACAACCATATCAATAACATCGTCTAACAACTCCGGGAACCATTTCTCCGGCCAAATCAAATAAATTTCCGGCCAAATACTAAACTAACAGATTCGTACATGAAAAATTACAAATAATATATCAAAATAAAGCTTATTAGTTCTACAATCAAACCCCTATAATCAAAACAATCTCAGATTCATACAAAATCAAAAATGAACTAAAATAAAATTGTATAAACTTGAAACTAGGAACTAATACCTTGAACAATCGTTTGTTTAAATAAATAGCATAAATCGACTGTAAACAAGTATTTGAAACTATAACAAGCATCAAATTCAACCCAGAATCCCACAATCAAAAACCCCCAATTTCAGTCCAAGAACCCTAAAATATGAATTGAAAATCTAAGCAACAAAACATGAAATTGATGGTATGAACAGAAATTAGAGATCAAGATCTTTGTTTTGGTTACTCACATGATCGATTTGGATAACAGAATCACTCTCAAATCTGCAGTTGAATTCTCTGGTTGTTCTTCACCCACACTCCTATTTTCTTAATTTTCTGATTTTTAACTATAATTAACTAATTAATTAGTGATAATTTAGGTATTTATATTTATGAAAATAATACCCCTAAATAAAATTAAGGGTCTAATTACACATCTAATAAAAATATTTGGCCCCATTTTTTTATAACTTTTGGGTATTAATAATGAACTTTTAAATATCCAATAAATACAAAATAAATGTCAAAAATTCCCAAAAATTGTGAATATTATAAAAATGCAAAGAAAAATAAGGTATGATAATTTCATGATCATATAAAAATAAAAATGTGATTTTTGTGGGGTTTTTGGTACCCGAAGGGGTCCGGAAAAGTCGTGTTTCGCAAAAAAGATAAATTTGTAAAACGTCTAGGGGTTCAGAATAGCGATATGGTATAGGTCATTTTTGGCAAAATAGGGCCAATGATTTTGCTTGAAATACGGGCTTTTACAACATTGTTTGAGCTGTACGGGTTTTGATATAAAATATATAAATTACAATAAAACATTCAATAAATATCCAAAACACGTTCGGATCAAACAGACAACACGTCGCACATAACAATTAGGGTTTAATGACTCAACACATTTAATCACATAATAATACACATAATTTATCTTTATTATAATATAATACAAGCGTAATTTCTCGGTCGTTACACTTATCTAGCGACGTGATTTCAAGATGGCGACTATGGAAGATACTTTTATCCCTGGATCGTCTGATCATTCGGAGCCTTCAGTCGGAAGACTAACATCTGAGTCATGCCCTGCTCTTCCACCGGTGTTAGCCATGTCACATCCTGTTGCGGCGGTTGTACCTTTTCACGTTATTATGTCATCCCCTGATTCGAGACTACCTATTCGAGAATCCCCCACATGCTAATTCTGGTTCTACCGGATATTCAGCTATGAGCACATATTTTCTGTCTCCCCTACACCTTGTTCTATACCATCAGTTTAAAACCGTCTTATGAAATAATAGCACCTATGAGGATGGATTCTAGAGCTACAACATATGGTGAGTACACGAGATATTAAGAAGGGTGGGAAGAAACCTAAAGAGAGGATTCGTGCATTCCGGAGAATAGCTGCTACCAGGTTATATGGAGCTACTAGTAAGTATGCCACCTATGATTATCTTGTGGAGTGAGCTAGATGGATTTTAGAGAAGTTGAAAAGATTGGAAATCGAGAATTTTCTTGGAAGTAGATGATGATATTATGACCAAACATGATGCGTATAGTAGTATTGTGATGTGATATTAGTCAACCTTGTTTTATAAAATAGATTTGATAGACCTATTTATACTTAGTAATCGTAAGAGATAATGATGGAAGTGTTACTGGTATGAAAGACTAGAAGTGAAGTTATGAATAAGATAATTTGCAACGATAACTGGAGTTTTTGGTCGATCAATGAAGGCAACATAGACCCAATAAGGGGTACAAGGTATATGGAAATGAATGGGCTCTTACATGATTGTTTTCCTAATTAAATTTCCTTATGATAGTTGAGAAGGACGACAACCAACTCATATAGTAATGACGACCAGGTGTATGATTTTTAAAATTTTAAACCAGTTTTCAAAAGAGATTTTCTTAACAAAATTTTTCTAAAATTCCTTTGAACAAAACAAGTCTTAAAAACTTGGTTGTCCAATTACTACTTGAGTTTCTCGATTATTTTAAGATTTGGATTACCTAGAAGAATACTGGTTCTAGAAGTTAGTATGGTTTATTTAGAAGGCTAAGTGGACCTGCTATTACAGAAAAGATTTGATTGTTTCTAACAGAAGAGTTCAAATCTTGCTTGATAAGTTTAAATGACAGAACCGATGTACGGAGAAACTATTTATCCAATTTTTGAGACTATTAGAGTTCAAAGGGTACATCAACCTAAAAGAAGCTGACTAGGATCAAAGAAGATTGAGAAATTTCCAGAATTTCCTAAAGGAAGAACGTTATTAGCAAAGGAGGCGATATGTTGAACGATCAGCAGCATAAGCGAAATTTGAAGTTATGATTGTAAATCTCGTATGACTGCAAATAGAGTCGAATTATAAATATGGAAGCACGACGCTAAAGATACAAGACCCAGTACAGGGGAATTTATTCTAATGATCGATTAAGAAGACATGTCAGAGAACTTTCTAAAGTTAACATATGACTCAGAATGGGATATATTGATCGGACAAGCGTTGAAGCTGTAAATAGATGAAATATGGATGGCGACCAATTATATCATTCTTTTCTATAATCTTATATATATTCTTATGAATCTCGCGTAAAGTATGAACTTCTTTCATGATCAGCTCTATAAGGTGATAAGAAAATTATCGAATCCCTTTCAAATCATTCCTTCTTCAAAATATTGCTTTCTGATTGAGACAGGCAGTGTTATAGTGTGACGCTTTGTCAAAATGACAAAGAGTCTGGTGGGACGCCACCTAATCATGTGTTGTATGCCATATAGTATGAAAGACTGGCCATCTTGAGTACAAATATGGTTGTCTCACTCATATCCAAATCATTATTCATTCTTTCTTCTTCAATCATGATTTGTTGATTCATGGACTCTTCCGATTATTTCCTTGTACTCTTATTCCTTACAAAAGGTTTCCAATCAGAATCATATTCACAAATTCCTTCTTGTGTAAGGTCTATTCTTTGAATATTTTAAAAATGACATGAAATGAACCCATGTAGCAGATGGAGTTATATGATGAGTATGGATAATTGCAAGAAAATAAATGGTGGACATTTACGTGCAGAGAAGAACCATTATGCCGATAACGGGATTGTTGCGAGGACATCGAATCAGAAGCAGAAAATCTGTATACTTGATACATTTCAAGTCTGAGATTTTGGCGTGAATTGAAGTAGTTAGCAAACCGTATGAGGTAAATTAACTAGAGGAATAAGAAAGTAAAGATGCATATATCGGATAAGGCAAATGATTGATTTGACAACGGAAGCGAATGAAGAAATTCTTCATAATACCCAGATACTCGATTAATACGTTGTGAAGATGAAGCATACCTCAATCAGGTGGGAGATATTTATCATGAAGATTCAATATCGAAGAAATGCTAGTTATGAATAAACTTTGAGTGTGTTTATTAAATGATGGTTGGGCTTTCCCACTCAAGTAAGTGAGTTATGGTAAAATTGATGCTTATAACTGGGTCAATAAAGAAGGTTCAGTATGGAAAGACATAAGGGGAGATGAAGGTATGGTGGTTTGACTGAAATAATTTTTAAGAAGTGATGCTTTAAAACCAAAGGAATTCTTTCACAAGATTATGATAGTGTTGGTTGAGATCATATGTTGGTTATCAGAAGTTGAGCAAGTTAATTAATAAGAACCAGTGTCTATTGTCAAGGATAGATGAATTGTCAATCAGAGAGCTTGAATTGAAACATGAACTAGAAGAATTCTAGAATAATTTGTAATTGTACTCGGTAGTGATATTCTTTTATAATCATAAGATATGAGAAAGGACATGGTATAATCAGAATTGTTCACAATAATCCTAAGTTGAACTAAAATATGGGTTGTACTGGTTAGTATTACACTACGCCATAAGTGGGCTATTGTAATGCCAAAATGGTGTTACAATAGGCCCCAAAAGCATTACAATAGGTCTATTGTAACACCATGGGGCGTTACGTATACGAGCATTACAATAGATACCCTAATGTAACACTTCATTGATCTATTGTAACAGAGATGAAAATGTTACAATAGGCACCTACTATAACACTAGCAGGCCCAAATGTAACACAAAATGAGTGATACAATAGCTTGATCAAAATTGCATAAGTGAGACCCACTGGTGGGGTCCACATGGCCCGCACAACCTTTTGTGACAGTCTGTTTTACCTATTATAACACCATTTTTTTATAATTAAGCAACACTAAAATATGTAATATTACACTATATGTAAACATATATTACACTAAAATTGTCAAATGTAACAGTTATTTTTAAATTTTTTGAAATATATACTTTATTTAAAGAACAATCTTATAATCAATAAAATATCAAATTTGTATACATGAGTCTCAATTTTTTGAACCAGACTATTAAATAACAGTCTCAATTCTCCAAACCATACCACTACATAAGAGTCTCATCTCTAACGCAAACAACTACAACATAATATCCAAGCTATCCTTGGATAGGAAAAAACTACTATTCGACTATCCTTGGATATCAAATTATACAAAATAACCAGACAGAGAAGCACTTTTTGCCCTTCTACACTTTCCTGATCTGGAAATAAAATAACCAGGCACAGAGCTACTTGTTTCCCTCATTCACCATTCCTTGCTCCTGTACACAAGTCACACCAAATTGCATAAGAATCAATAAAAGTTGATTTGGTAATAGTGAATCAGTGCATAATAATGTGCAACAGCTGCTGTTGCATATAAATTATAATGTGGCTTCTGCATAGCGGTTCACTAGGTCAGTTTTACATTTCCAAGATATATGCTTGAAAGTTAAAATCAAATTAAGCTTAGCATAAATATATTTTCTTCCTTTCATATTTTAATAAGAATTATATAAATTAAGTTTGCTTTGAGTCCATCTTTCCGGATACCTTCTAAAAAATAGACGCAAATGCAAAAGCGGCTCTGGACAATCAGAAAACTAGAAGTACATGTATCTGATCTATGTACTACTTACCAACATATTGAGACTACCTCCAATAACGAAATTAGCAAACAGAATATGGAGCGAAGAAAAAATAAAAAAGTATCTGTGAAAATGACAAGTGAAAATGAGAACCTGATAGTATTACTCGAAGTATAAACCTTTAAAACAGAGCTCTAGATACTCACAGTAAATTCAGTCACTTGAATAGAGTTCGAAACTGGACCAAAAACTCTAGCTTCTTTTTAAATTTCCAAAACAAAGGCCACATATGTTGTTAATTTCCCATCGTTGTACACCCATTCATCTTGTTCCGGAATGGATAATAATTGGTCAATGGTTAAACCTCCTGATTCTATCTCTGCTAGAATTCCATACAAGTCCAACTCCTGCAAAAATATTTAGGCAATGGATATGCTTTAGAGAGTGGAGGTCAAGAAGGTTTGTATATCTAATTATTAATACTTGAGCTGAAACTGGAAGTTACCTCAGTCCCAAGCCTCTTATTTAAAGCTTCATTCCACATATTTGCAGCATACGCAGGCTGCATTCTTGTCCACATAGTCATGACAGAAGTGACTTGTAAACAAACAAATCAACTAGTCATAAATGAGATTAACGAGATAAAACATATATAATCTTCATCTAGCTCCATGCTCACTTGTTTTAGTAACAGAGAATCTATGATAGCATATTCTCTTGTTGCAGAATTATAATTCGAATTCGAAAACAAGTTCATGGACAATTTCACACAAAATGATGCATAATCAACGCAGCGATTGCGTTTCTAAGCCTTATCGAACACAATGTACGCATAAACAAACAAATCAACTATTTGTAAACGAAATTATCAAGATAAACTTATAAAATGCAAATTAAATCAACATAATCAACATGATATACTCTATTTGATGAAATTACGAATCAAAACTATACAACGAGCATGAAAATGAGAATATATATGCTGATATAAATATACATTTATGTAAAATACATATATGAGATTGAAGGAGACATACAATAATATATAATTTACTGTAAGTCATGTACTTTTTAGTACCCTATAATGCATATCTAAGAAATGCATATCTTAGATAGGTTAATCATTAAATATATACATGTATACCACTGTCATAGCTCAAGATATAAGAAATATCCTCTGTTTAACTAGCGAAAAATAAGATCTATATATAAAGCACATGAGTGAGGTTTACATGTGAGAGCCCACACTAAAAATACTACTTTGTGTATTCCAGTAATAAAGAAGTTACTTTGTTTACACTCACGAAATTCAGAATTTGGATTTAGTGCAAAAAAATTAGAAAGAAAGTATAGGATGTTGTGTTCATTAAGACAGAGTTGTGAATTTCATTGATAATCATATCAAAGACAAAATATGTAGTTACCTTTTTCAGTGCAGTTATTCATTGTTGGTCACTAGACAAACAGATATCATGAAAACATTATGATAGGAATCGAGAAACATATTCAAAAACTTATGATGGAATGCTCATTATAGAACTTCCAAATAAGTTCCTGCAAAGAAATTTTAAATATAGATTAATTATAGATAGATATACTTTTGTGCTAATTTATATGTAACATAAAAAACCCAGAAGTTCACAAGGTTGGCACAAATAAATGCATATTACAGTCCTTTATCTGCACCATTTTCACCCTCTGAGCTTCCAAGTGTAAGATTGTTGTATGAAAGGTCACCGCTTAGAATTCCACAAATAAGTACATTGCTGACTTTGGTTTTTGGGTCACTGGTTTATATATCAAACAGAAAAGAATTAAGAATTAATACATAAATAACACAATTATTATGTACACATCTAAAGATGATTAATACATCAAACTGAAAAGACCAAGTTGGACAACACACAATAGTTTTAGTAGGTAGCAAATCAAGGATTTTGAGGAGTACATAAATAACACAATTATGTACCCATCAAAAGGTCTTAAAATATCACTGTTTATAATGTGTAATCAGGATCGATCGACGAGGACCAGGAGTACTGCATCAGGTCGAACTATTTCAAGTTAATAATTGTGATTAGTTATCGACTTTTTGGCAGAAGATGGAGAGAAACTAACTACTATACGCTAAAAAAATCATCGCAAGAAAGTACAAGTAAGAAATATACAGAGTTCAGTGAACATTCAAATCTACCTTTCACTGCTGAAACCCATATTTAACAAAACAGTTAGGGAAGCTTCAACAACATCATAATTTTGAGATTATTGAGCTCCCTAGATGCCAGAACTCGTGCTCCGGTATCACCAAATAACAGGTCTTTTACAACAACGTCTAAAGCCCCAATTTGAAGCCATCGAAACCTAAAAAATAAATCAAAAAAATTAGCAACAGCCTTTAAATTAGATCCATACATGTGCGTGTGTGTGGATTCAAATACCACATCTCCACTTTATTTTTCAATTCATCATTTGAGAGTCGTGAGAGAGTGATTTGAGAGATTCGAGATGAGAGAGAGACTGTTTGAGCGTGTTAAATCTGCTTTGTGTTAAGACCGGATATTTTTCGTTTTAGGGGGAAAAATCCCTCCCATCTTTTGCCTAGCAAACTGTGTTATTTTTTTATATTTTTTTTGTTTTTAATTTTTATAATTAATTTATTATTTATTAAATAATACATTAAAAAGGTGACTTTTAAATTTATGTACAATAAATAAATTTTTTAGTTTGTATAATATTATAATTACATTCTTGATTCATTAGTAATTTATGATATAATTTTAATACTAGTTTTATGATAATATTTCGACTTTAATAAAAAAACTAACGTAACACCAGATGCTAGTGTTACATGTTGTGCGACACCGGCATTTCTCTGCAACATTAGGTTTATGGCTATTGTAACACTAATTGAGTGGTGTTACAATAGAACAAAAATTTCTTAACTAATGTAACGCTGTCTGTAACACTTGCATTACAGTAGCCCACTTATGGCATAGTGTTATATGCGGTAGTGACGTAATGAGTTTAGAAAGTGGCAGTGGATTGGTATATTTGAAGGTTGATTGCTAGTTGTTTGAGTGATTGTTGGTTGTTTGATTGATGGTTGGTGTCGGCTTGAGCCCGAATGGTAGTCAATAATATAAAGGAGATGCTGCCCAAATTTTCAGAAAATACCCTACTTCTAAAGATAAAAGTATACTTCTGTATGTTATTGATATTCATGTTAATACTCCAAACAATTGTGATCTCGGCCCTTGAAAAAGGTTGTTACAGCCAATCCGACTATATATAATTGGTCTTTAATTTTATTTTGCTAGTCATCATTTGGTGTAATTGATCAATCGAGTGAGTTAATTGGTTAAATTTTGCCAATTAATGGTCAGTTAGATGGAAATCGACTCCAATTAAATTAAGTCAAATTTCGATGTGACTTTCGAATCCGAAATCAAAGCAATGAGAAATTTGGAGGAAGTAAGGACACCATTAGAATTCAGGAATCGTCACAAATTAGTAAGGCTTTACTTGGATGAATATGCCCTTTATAATGGACAAAAAAATAAAAAGTTATTCGTATGGACAATTAAGGAGAACATTTTAAGAACTAAAGATTTAAGATAGAGGAAGGAGAATTGTGAGCAAGATTGAAGCTGTACGTATAACTCAACAATACTGGTTTGGATAACTCAACATAGAACAAGGACTTTGAAATAATCTATGTTCCACTGGAATCAGTACAGATTGTTTATTGGGTATATGCACAAAAGGTTTTGATAGCTCCAGTGAAGAAGACGTCAACAGTGATCCATATGAAGTTCATTAATATGTTCAGGCATCGGAAGAATAAGGTTGGAGTGATTCGAAGAAGTTGTCCAAATCAGTATAAAGACCTCAAGGATTCCCCGTGAAGTTGGTTACATTTGGCAGAAAACTTAACAGTGATTTATACAGGTATAATATGAAGGCCTGAGAGCGGGACTAGTCGTTTGTGAACCAGACCCATACACAAGACGTCACTGATACATGAAAGGAAATGGAGTATTATTTTTAGGAACACTGTTAAGTTGATCTTGTACTCGAGGAGTCTAGAAATATTTTGAGGTACAAAATACCGGAGATTAGAAGGCCTGAAGATACAGAGGAATACATCCCGAGAACTTAGAGTTTTATTTATTCAATAGTTGATATTTTATTAAATGAATAAATGAAAATAAATTCATTTATTTATTTAATTTTACATCAACAATTAATGTTGAATAAATAAATTAATTTGATTTTTGATTTAAATAAATAATGAAAAATCATTTATTTATTTAAGTTAAAAATTATTTCAGCCGAATTTGATTTGTATCAAATTAAAAGAAAATAAATCCATCCAGAAGTACTTGCATGCATGGTCCATTCGTTTGTTTGATTAAAAGAAATCGAACTATTTTATTTGGTACAAAGGAAATCAGTATTGTGTACAAAGAATGAATGGGAGCTGTGTTTTAAGTGTACTGCACGGGACTTGCTTGTATGTGGAACAGATGTACATTCAAAGAAATGTAAAACAACAAGGCAGAGATTCATTTGTTTTTCAAAATCAAATGAATCAATTCAAGGTGCCAGGCGCAGTTTGTGTGTGTAACAAAAACACACCCTCGCGCGTGACACGCACGCGGGTCCCCTTCCTACTTCTATTCCAGGGGCGTGGCGTTCAAATGGGGTGGCCGTGAGTGGGTGAAATAAAGCACAAGGAGGCGCATGTCTTGTTTCTTGCATACAACTTTGGGTACACCCAGCTGTGCCACATGTCAGTGTCACCTCTTTTATTTGTTCAACAACAGAAAGTGAGTAACACAGTGGTCGCCACATCCTTTCTACTGTTTAAGTCGCCATAGGAGAAAAATATTTCAAGGCAAAGGCGGCTCTACCTGGTCGCCAGAGAGAGTTATTAAATTATTTCTAGTGTTATTTCCTACTCTGGTCGCCACATGACTCTTCCTAGTCGCCAGAGAATTGATAAATCATTCCAAGGAAATTCCATTGCTCTAATCGCAATACAGGGTGTCAATTTAAAGTGTATAGTCCTGTATCAGCCACGTAATTTCTTTATCTCTCCTACAATTCTACCATCTACAAAACCAACGAGTTGCAGCAGATTACAACACTTCTCAGCAAAAACACTATCGAAGCTCGGCAGAATTTTTCTTGTAGAGTTAGTTGATTTTATTTATTAAAATTAAGGAGAGAAATACTGCCCCAATTTATTTCACACCATTAAAGCCTTACAAACTGGTAACACTCATTATTTAAAGCTCTCTGGGTTGTATTTAATATCTTTTGATATAAGCTTTGAATTCTTAGAGTGATAGATAGAACCCTAGATTGATAGTTATTATTTTGGTTCTCTCTATATTTGTTGCTTCGAATTATTTATATTCAGAGTTGTAAGCAAACCTTTACGGTTTAATTTCTTAATAATAAGAATTATTTCGTGAATCTCTTAGTGTTTGTTTATTTCATTTTTGAGGTTTATTTTCCGCTGTAATTAATTAACAAAAAACAAAGAACATACATTCACCCCCCTCTGTATGTATATTTGGACTTAACAATTGGTATCAGAGCTTGTTGATCGATATACAGATCTGATTCGTTAGATTAGCAAGTTTTGTTGTTGATTTTGGTTGTAGGGAGTCTTGGAATGCTTTCGGTGTGCAGATCTGATTTGGGTTTGTTGGTTTTGACTTGACTGGTTTGGTATTGTTGAATGACCGGGTTATCATATTTTGAGATGGCTTATTGCAAATTTTTCTTAGATCTGAAAAGATGAGTTCTCAAAAAGTTAGTAGTATCAAGGTTCCTCAGTTTGATAAATCGAGATATAATCTATGGAAAAATAAAATGCTATTGTATATTTGGGCGTCGAATCCAGAGTATATGAGAGTATTGAGAGAAGGAAGACATGTGCCAATGAAGGATCATCCGGAGTTGCCTAATATGAGAATGTCATGTCCTGAAGCTGAATGGAGTGCACGTGACAAAGAACTGATAGCTCTGGATGAACGCCTGCAACTTATTTTGGTGGATTCGATGGACGATGATATGAGTCACCAAATTATGGTTTGTGAGAGTTCAAAGCACATGTGGGAAACCATAGAACTGCTTATGGAAGGAACTGAAGATTTCAGGCAGAATCGATTGGATATATTGACTTCACAATATGAGGCCTTTAAGTCCTTTCCTGGAGAAAGTATAACTCAGGTCTTTGAAAGACTGAACAAGCTGCTAAATGAATTAAGTGTTCATGGAAAGACTTATCCTCGGAGAGAAGTCAATAGGAAGTTTATGCTTGTCCTACCTCACCATTTAGAAAACAAGGCTTCATCTGTTCGTGAGCGTGTTGACTTTGAAACCATGACACTTGAGAAGTTGTATGGTAAGCTGAAGACTCATGAAATAGAGCAGGAATAAAGGAAAATCATGACACTTGAGAAGTTGTATGGTAAGCTGAAGACTCATGAAATAGAGCAGGAATAAAGGAAAATCATCTATGGTGGAGGAGGTGTTGATAACAAGAATGCTGAACTACTCAAGACAACTGCTCTTATAGCCAGTTGAATCAAAGAGCTTGACATTTATGCTGAAAAGCCTAAGTCTAAAGCTGAAAAGCTCTTTGAGGCTGAGATGGATGATGGAAACCTCTCTGGGAGTCCAAGTGACTACTACACCGCTAAGGAGCTGCAAAGCATGGAAGATCCTACTATTACCAATCTAGTAGGGATGTTCAGTAACATCAGGTTTAGAAGAAAGCAAGGCTTTAGGGGTTCTGGAAGCAACAACCATGGTCAAAGGTCAAGTTCATCTTCTGGATCAGGTTACAAGACAGAGATGGTTGATAGAAGCAAGTTTAGATCCTATAACTGGGATGAGGTTGGGCACTTTGCCACTGAATATAGGAAGCCTCAACAAACAAAGGATAAAAGCAAAGCTTATCTGAAAAAGGACTCAGGTAGCTCAAGGAAGTATCCAGTAAAATCTTACATAGTTGAGGGGAAGAGCTGGGATGACACTGATGATGAAGATGAGCAATATGGAAATCTTGCATTGATGGCAGAATCTTCTTCTCAAGTAACATTTCCAACTATTCGTGCTTTACCTCCAGATAACCTGTGTGAGAATGAACACTGTGTCGCCTTCAGGCAGACTGTCCTAGTGTATGGAAATGATGTTTCTCATCACTATCTTAAGGCACGATGCAATATAAAGGAATGCACTGAACAACATGATGCCATAAAAGAAGTGTATAGAAACGTTAGCACTATACTAAGATGTACTCTGCTTGATGTCGAAGCCCTTAAAGTAGAACTAGAAAAAGTTAAAGATGAAAATGATAAGTTAGTTCTAAATAGGGTCATTGTTGAGAATCTTAAGCAAACCAATAAATATTTAGAGCTTAAGATTACTAAGCACCTTGAGACAGAGGAAGAGCTAAGGAACAAGAATACAGAATTAGAAACTAAATTGCATGCTTTCACTGATTCTGCAAATCTTGCTAAGAAGCTCATAGATGATCAAGTAGTGGGTGGAAAGATTGGGATAGGCTTAGACTACGACGAACTTAGAAAAGCTTCTAAGAAACGAGTAGTTGAAAATGAGCCTTTAGAGAAAGTTGTCAGTCCCCCTAGTACACCTCATGTTCTTAAGAAAGCTAAGAAGCCTCTATTTAAGAAAGCTACTGTAGAGCCCTTTCATGAAGATAATCTTTATATTCATCATGAGATGCTAGTTGAAGATCTCGAGCTCTCAAGGAGACAAAAGGCAAAGAAACCTATGTCTGTTGCTAGTGACTCTGACTTATCTTTTGCCGGACTAGGTTTTACTTCCAAGAATAAGAAGAATAGAAGTAAAAATGGCAGGATAGGAACTAATGGCCCTAGGAAGTTATGCAACAACTGTGGTTCTGCTGGTCACCTTACTCATGCTTGTAGAAAGGTTAAAGTAGACAATGTTAAGAATGCTTATGTGCATAACATGCCTAACATGCCTAAAGTTTCTAAGTGTAATAAATCTGTTTGCATGCCATGTGTAGTGTCTTTCATGCACACTTATCTTGATTCCACACACTCACATAATACATCTCATGATCATGATAAGCATGTTAGTAAGAACACTGGTAGATCAAAGACATTAAGCCCTCCTAAATCTAGGAAAGTGGCACCTGTCACCAAGCCCAAGAGCAAGTCTGTTGGTGCTTCTGAAAGTGACAAGGAAACAGTCAATGATAAAGCAAAAACTGTTAAGCCTGTCAATTATGTGAAGAGAAATAATATATATTCAAATGCTTCTAAGTCTTTTGGACCCAACGTAGTTTGGGTACCAAAGAAAACTTAATCACTTTTGTTTTCAGGGCATAAAGCAGAAGAAGGTCATGTGGATTTTGGACAGTGGATGTTTAAGGCATATGACTGGATATAGAGCCCTGTTATCAAAGGTGGTTGAGAAAGCTGGCCCAATGGTTACTTTTGGAGATGACAGTAAAGGTTATACTACGGGATATGGCTGTTTGGAAATTGGCAATGTCATCATTGAAGAAATCTCTCTGGTTGAAGGTCTTATGCACAATCTTCTCAGTATCAGTCAATTCTGTGACAAATGATGTGAAGTGCTGTTCAAGAAGGAGAAGTGTTTGATATCTAATCAAAAGAATGAGAAGCTGACTCTCAATGAAGTTAGAAAGGGTGATTTGTTCATAGCTAACTGGAATTCTGCAGATGGTCAAGTAATGTGTTTCTACAGTAAAGCCTCTCCAGATGAAAGTTGGTTATGGCATAAGAAGCTCTCCCACTTGAACTTCAAGACCATGAATTCTTTGGTTAAGAGGGAATTGGTGAGAGGATTTCCCGAGATGGAATTCAGTCCTGATGGACTTTGTGAAGCATTTGAGAAAGGAAAGTCAAAGAGGGCATCACACAAGAAGAAGACAATGACTGACATCATTGTGTTGGATTTTAATCGCAGCAGGGGCATGGTAAAACACTTTTACACATATAAAATCCAAATAAAAGCATATAAATCGTGGTAAAAACGTAGGGATCGATTACTAACCTTTAATATGCGATCCAAAAGCAACGATCGGAGATCCTTAGCAGCTGCTCCTCAAACGTGAAGCCCACCGGTATCCACCAAGAAAACGATGTTAAGGAGGAGGAGGAGGAGGAGGTGGAGAGAATTTGGTTTTCTAATACTTTTTGGGTTTTTGGGGTTCGAATTAAAAATAGGGTTTATAATAGTATATTTATAGGCAAAATTTTCAGCTGAATTTTCCCATAAATATTATTATTATTATCCCATTTATTATTCTCATTAATAATTAAAACACCTTTTAATTATTAATCCTTTTTCTAAACACTTTAGAAATAATTCTCTCTCTTGATTTAATTTCCAAAAATTAAATCCTTAATTAATTATATTAAGAACTTTTCTTAATTAATTTATAATCAATTAAATCTCATTTAATCAATTATTAAATTTGCCAATTAATTATTATTTCACAAATAAATAATTATTAGCCATTATTAATTAATTCCTCCGCCATTAAATCATTCTCTTTTTATGGTGTGACCCTGTAGGTTCAATATTAAGGCGGTAGTAGAAATAAATAATAATAAAACTATTTTATAATTATTTATATAAATTTTCTAATTTATTAAATATGATTAATTAATTAATCACATTTATTCTACATCGTGAGGGATACTTCTCAGCATATCGCGACTATCCTGATAATATAAATTCACTGCTTAGAATACCAAGAACCTATTCAGTGAATAGTTACCGTACAATAAACTCCTTCTTCCCTACAATGTCCCGATTAAATACAAGGCATGGATCTCGTGTCAAGCCTATCTAATTCAATCACTTGCGTACCATTTACTATGCCTAGTTCTATGCAAATTAGAAACTCCTTTCTAATTTTATTCACACTGGCCAGAGATTCCTGAACTAGCATAAGTGGATCAGCCTTGAACATTCGCTTCCTTCACTGGAAGGGGTAGATCCTTTATTGATCATACACTATCTTCGTGTACAAATTCCTATACCCAGTAGAGCCCTAATAATTATCCCTGGAGACTAAGAACTAAACCAAAGCATAGTTCAGTTCACACAAGATGACTATGATGACCTCAAGTCTAAGGATACTTGTACAACTATCACTATGTGAACAACTGCTGACACGCGAGTGAACTCCATCAGTTGTTCAGCTGTGCGAGTCATGTTTAGTGAACTTATTCTATAATAAGCACCTACATACTAGCTATAGTGTCACCACACAAATGTCTATGAGAATAGACATCCTTCATAATGAAGCAAGCATAGTATGTACCGATCTTTACGGATTATTAATTACCAGTTAGTAATCCTATGAACAAGAACTATTTAAGTTTAGAGTTATCATCTTTTAGGTCTCACTATTATGATCTCATCATAATCCATAAAAGCTTTACTCTAAACTATGGTATATCTTATTTAAACACTTAAATAGATAGAGCCCGTAATAAAAACAAAACTAGTCTTTTATTAATATCAATAAAATCAAAACAGATTACACAGGAAGTTATTCCTAAATCTTAATACATGATTGGACTTAGGACATATTCCTTTCAATCTCCCACTTGTACTAAAGTCAATCACTCTGGTATCTAATACCCATCTAGTCTTTATGACGATCAAAGTGACTTTCAGAAAGTAGCTTTGTGAGTGGGTCTGCTATGTTATTATGTGTGTCAACTCTATTTCAATACAATACAAGAAATGTTACCGCGCTCCCACTAACCCTTTTGTAGACGCATGGTTCATCTGCGTTTTTGATAAAATCAAACTCTTTGATTGTCTCATCAAAACGAATGTTCCATCTTTCGAGAAGCTTGCTTTAAACCACATATGGTTCGCAGCAGCTTACACACTAGGTTTTCATTTCCCTTAGAAAGAAAACCATCTGGCTATATGCCAGATCTCATAGTCATAGTAAGCAGCAATCGCAAGCAAAATCCGAACTGATTTTAACAGGGCTACAGGTAAAAGGTTTCATCAAAGTCAATCCATTGCCTTTGTTTGAATCTTTTTGCCAAAAGCCTGGCCTTAAAGGTCTCCACCTGGCCATCTGCTCTAATCATTCTTACGTATACCGTATACATAGATTCCATTCCGGATTTCATGGCACTTTGCCATTTCTCTGAGTCAACACTACTCATAGCCTCATTATAGGTCACAGGGTCGTCATCATCAATGATCGACAACTCATTGTCATTCTCAATGACAAGGCCATATTACCTCTCAGGTTGGCGAGACACTCTCCCTGACCTATGAATGGGTTGTTCCACAAAAGGTTGTTCAGTCAGAACAGGTGTTTCCACTTAATCCGTAGTAGTTTGTGCTTCTTGAACTTCATCAAGTTCAATTTTGCTCCCACTGTTTCCTTCAAGGATAAACTCCTTTTCCAAGAAGGTAGCATGTCTGGAGACAAACACCCGATGATCGGTGTAAAAGTAATACCCTAAAGTCTCTTTAGGATATCCCACAAAACTACATTTTACGGATCGATATTCCAGCGTATCTGGGTCAACTTACTTGACATAAGTTGGACATCCCCAAATCTTAACGTGTTTAAGACTCGGTTTCCTTTCTTTCCATATCTCATACGGAGTTTGAGGAACAGATTTGGAAGGCACCTTATTCAGTAAATATGCTGAGGTTTCCAATGCATAACCCCATAGGAATACTGGAAGATTTGCATAGCTCATCATGGACCGAACTATGTCTAACAAAGTTTGATTTCTCCTTTCAGATAACAATCTAGAGGAGTCCACTGGGAGACTTGTTAGATATATTTGATAATGTCATGGCTAATATGTTTTATGTTTAGATTTCAGATCTTATTTGAACAGAACAAATCAGTACTTAACTGATCAGTACTTATACTGGAAGTCAGAACTTAAGGGATATCAGTACTTATGTTATCAGGAGATAGATATCAGAACTTAAGTGCTGAAGGACGATCAGATAAGGACAGTAGCTGATTGAAGTTAAGAAGATCAAGATAAACATAAGAAGAGATATGCATGAAGAAGGAATTCCGTGAAGAATGGAATACTTGGAATAGAAGATATCTGATTGATATATATTAGGAAGCAGAATTATATTCCATATCAATTAGCGATTATCTTGTAACTGTGTAGTATATAAACACAGACATAGGGTTTACACTAGAAGTGTTATCATTATCGAGAATATTATTTACTATAACCCTAGCAGCTCTCGTGATATTTTGTTCATCACTGAGAGATAACAGTTCCAGATTGTAACAGAGTTTATTGTTTCAATAAAGTTTGTTTTCTGTTACATAAGTTCTTGAAGTTTGATTTGATTGTAATAAACACTGTATTCACCCCCTCTACAGTGAAAGTGTGACCTAACAAGTGGTATCAGAGCCTTCTGTTAACACACATACAGTTAAAGATCCAAACACAATCATGTCTGACACAGAAACTCCAACTAAGCCTACCAAAACTGAGGAATCATCAAAGACATCAACTCAGAGTCGATATGAGACTATCAGAGTTCCCATATTGAGACCATCTGAATATCCCATATGGAAGGTAAGGATGACCATGTTTCTGGAAGCAACAGATCCAGAATACCTTGATAGAATCAAGGAAGGGCCTCACAAACCTACCAAGCTCGCTGTTGTAGTTGCAGGTGAAGCAGCAAAGACCGTACCAAAGGAAAAGAGTGATTACACTGCTGAAGATATAGCATCTATTGTTAAGGATGCCAAGGTACGACATTTATTGCATAGTGCCATTGATAATGTAATGTCAAACAGGGTAATCAACTGCAAGACTGCTAAGGAGATATGGGATGCACTGGAGACAAGGTGTCAAGGAACTGAAACAGTTAAGAAGAACAGGAAGACAATACTCACTCAAGAGTATGAACACTTTGACTCTAGGACTAATGAGTCATTGACTGATGTATATGATAGATTTGTCAAACTCTTGAATGACTTGTCATTAGTAAATAAGGAGTATGATCTTGAAGATACAAACCTTAAATTCCTGTTAGCTCTTCCTGAATGTTGGGATTTGAAGGCAATAACAATAAGAGACAACTACAATCTTGATGAAACAACTCTTGATGAAATCTATGGAATGCTCAAGACTCATGAACTTGAGATGGAACAAAGAAGCAAGAGGAAAGGAGGAAAGTCAAGGACAGTTGCTCTCAAGGCTGAAGAGGAATCCCCCAAACCACCTTCCTCAAAGAAAGACAAGGGTAAAGCTCTTATCATAAAGTCTGATACTGAGTCATCAAGTTCTGAGAGTGATGATGACTCAGATTCTGAAAGCTTGCCTGAAACTGATGCTGATGAGGAGATGATGAAGCTGTGTGCTCTTATGGTGAAAGGAATCACAAAGATTGCATACAGGAAGTTCAGGAAGGGAAAGAAGTTTTCCAGGAAAGGTATAAGTTCTGATAAGAAGAATTTCAGAAGATCTGAAGGAAGAGGAGGAAAGTCTGACAGAGGAGATTACGCTAATGTTAAATGTTATAATTGTGGTGAGAAAGGCCACATATCTCCTGATTGCAAGAAGACCAAGAGTGACAAAGGCAAAGCTCTTGTCACAAAGCAGAAAAGCTGGACAGACACCTTAGACTCTGAAAGTGAGGAGAACTATGCATTGATGGCAAATGCTGATAAATCAAGTTCTGAGAGCAGTTCTGAAGCTGCTGAAACAAAGGTACCTCAGACTACTTATGCTTTTCATACTGATGATATTAATGCCATGTTTGTTAGTTATAGAGATCAAACTTTAACATGTGAAAGATTAACTTCTGAAAATCTTGCTTTTAGGAAAAGAAATGATTTCTTAGAAAAAGAGTTAGTCATGTTCCATCAAACTCAGCAGGATAGAGATGATGCTTTTTATGTTAGGGATGAAGTGCTAAAAATGAATGAATCTCTAAAAACTGAGTTAGAAAAGGAGAGAGAGATTATCAGAACTTGGACTAACTCTGGCAAAACAACTCAAAATTTGCTAAGCAGTGGAAACTGGAAAGAGGGCTTAGGTTATGGAGAAAATAAAAATGAAAAAGGAACTATAGAAATTAAGCCTGTTGATAAGCAAAAGCCGAAGTTAAAACCTGTTAAGTTTGTAACTGAAAAATCTGAAAATGAGAAATCAGAAGTTAAAAAGGAATTAGCTTCTGACAAACTAAAACAGGAAAAGACAGCTGAAGTTAACATAGGCTTAATGACAAAGAAGCAGCTTAAGCATAAGCTGAAAGATGTTAAGAATGCAAATAAGGTAAAATCACCTAGGAAAAACAGGAATGGAAAGGAAGGTGTGAATAAAAGCAATAACTATAAATCTGTTCCTGATGCTCCTAGGAAAGCGTGTCATAACTGTGGAAGTTCTAACCATCTGGCTTCTTTTTGCAGGAAGAATAAGAATATTAACTCCTTATCTACAAAATCAGGAGTTAAGAGTCAGTCTGTTAGATACAAACCACAAAATCCTTGTTTTCATTGTGGTAGTTTATGGCATTCCATTTATACTTGTAAGGAATATCATAGTTTGTACTATGATTATTATCAAATAAAACCTTCTTTAAAGAAAGTTTCTGTTGTTCCTTCTAGTGTAAGTTCTGATTCAAAGTCTGGTAGTATAAGTTCTGATAAGAAAACTGTTAACATAAAATCTGATGCTAAATCCGCTGCAAATGTTAACAAACCTAAAAAGGCCAAAGGATCCAAGCAAGTCTGGGTCCTTAAAACTAATAATTAGTGGTCTTTTTGATTGCAGGGCAACAAGAAAAATATTTTAGTTCTGGACAGTGGATGTTCAGGACATATGACTGGAAATAAGGCCCTGCTATCAGACTTTGTGGAGAAAGCTGGCCCAAGTGTTTCTTATGGAGATGGCAACATTGGAAAAACTTTGGGATATGGCAATATCAATCTTGGGAATGTCATCATTAAAGATGTAGCTCTGATCTCAGGACTTAAACACAACTTACTGAGTATAAGTCAAATCTGTGACAGAGGTTATCATGTTGATTTCTTTGCAGAACATTGTGAAATAGTTAGTAAATCTAAAGAAAAAATTGTTCTGAAGGGATTCAGGCGTGGTAACATTTATGAAGCTAAGCTTTCAACAAGTTCTGATGGTTCTGCAATCTGTTTAGTAAGTAGAGCCTCAACTGAAGAAAGCTGGAATTGGCACAAGAAACTCTCTCATTTAAACTTCAACAAGATAAATGAACTGATCAAGAAAGATCTTGTGAGAGGACTGCCAAAATCAGTGTTTGTTCCTGATGGTCTTTGTGACTCATGTCAGAAGGCTAAACAAAGAAAATCTTCGTTCAAGAGCAAGACTAAATCATCAATTCTTGAGCCTTATTATCTGCTTCATGTTGATCTATTTGGTCCAGTGAATGTCATGTCTATTGCAAAGAAGAAATATGCGTTGGTCATAGTAGATGAGTTCACCAGATACACATGGGTGTATTTCTTGCACACAAAAAGTGAAACTGCATCTATCCTGATTGATCATGTCAAACATCTGGATAAATTGATCAAAGATTCTGTGAAAATTTTGAGGAGTGATAATGGCACTGAATTCAAGAATCTGATAATGGAAGAGTTCTGCAAAAATCATGGAATAAAGCAGGAATTTTCTGCTCCTGGAACTCCACAGCAAAATGGAGTTGTTGAAAGGAAGAATAGAACTCTCATTGAAGCTGCACGAACAATGCTTGAAGAAGCAAAGCTTCCAACCTATTTCTGGGCTGAAGCTGTGCAGACTGCTTGTTTTACTCAAAATGCAACACTCATTAACAAGCATGGAAAAACACCATATGAGATGGTGAAGAACAAGAAGCCAAATCTCAAATACTTTCATGTATTTGGATGTAAGTGTTTTGTTCTCAAGACTCATCCTGAACAGCTATCCAAGTTTGATCTAAAAGCTGATGAAGGAATCTTTGTTGGATATCCACTTTCTATAAAAGCCTTCAGAGTCTATAATTTGAGAACAAAAGTGGTCATGGAATCTATCAATGTCTCTTTTGATGACAAGAAGATCACTGGACTTGAAGATTGCATTGATCATGATCAGCTGAGATTTGAAAATTAAGATTCATATTCTGATACCTCAAGTCCTGACAGTCTAAGTCCTGATACTGTAAATTCTGATGGATTAAACTCTGATGTTATTGAAACTGTGGTGACTACGTCAAAGGAAGATGCACCAATGCAGGGGGAGCATACTCAAGATATTATCACATCTCAAGAAGCATCAGAACATACATCTGGCTCTTCAAATTCTGATTCGTCAAGTTCTAATAAGCCAAGTACTGACAGTACTGAAAATCTAAATACTGAAGGATCCAACTCAGAGAGCATAGTTTCAGGGGGAGCATCAGAAAGTGAAACCGAAGACAGCATGAATCATGGGGGAGCATCCAGTTCTAGAGAAAATCTTCCATCTGCAAGGAAGTGGACAAAATCACATACACCTGATTTAATAATTGGAAATCCTGAGGCAGGTGTCAGAACTAGAACAGGTACTTCAAATGAATGTCTTTACAATTCTTTTCTCTCTCAGTCTGAGCCAAAGAAAGTGGAAGAAGCTCTTCAAGATGCTGATTGGGTGCAAGCAATACAGGAAGAGTTGAATGAATTTGAAAGAAACAAAGTCTGGACCTTAGTGCCAAGACCTAAGAATAGATCGGTTGTTGGTACAAAGTGGGTATTCAGAAACAAAACTGACAGTGATGGCATAATTGTAAGGAACAAGGCAAGGCTGGTTGCAAAAGGATATTCTCAACAGGAGGGAATTGACTATGATGAAACATTTGCTCCAGTTGCTAGGTTAGAAGCCATAAGGATATTCATGGCTTATGCTGCTCACAAAAAGTTTACTGTCTTTCAAATGGATGTGAAAAGTGCTTTTCTCAATGGAGAATTGGAAGAGGAAGTATATGTTGAACAACCTCCAGGCTTTGTAGATTCCAAACATCCAGATTATGTCTACAGGCTTGATAAAGCACTTTATGGACTTAAGTAAGCTCCTAGAGCATGGTATGAGACTTTAGCTCAGTTTCTTCTGGAAAGTGGATTCAACAGAGGAACTATTGACAAAACACTGTTCTATCTCAACCATGGCAAGGATTTACTTTTGATCCAGATTTATGTTGATGATATTATTTTTGGGTCTCCAAATGACAAACTTTGCAAAAAGTTTGCCAAACTAATGCAGTCAAGATATCAGATGAGTATGATGGGAGAACTCAGTTATTTTCTGGGCCTTCAAGTCAAACAGAGTGAAGAAAGAATTTTTATTTGTCAATCTAAGTACACCAGAAACTTGCTGAAGAAATTTGGAATGCAAGACTGTTCAACTGCATCCACTCCCATGGCCACTGCAACAAAACTGGATAAGGATACTGGTAATTCAGTAGATATTACTGATTACAGAGGTATGATTGGCTCACTTCTCTATCTAACTGCTAGTAGACCAGATATCATGTTTGCTACCTGTCTTTGTGCAAGATTTCAAGCAGATCCAAGAGAACCTCACTTAACAGCTGTAAAAAGAATCTTTAAGTATCTTAAAGGAACAGCTGATCTAGGATTATGGTATCCTAGAGAATCAGATTTTAAATTAATAGGTTACTCAGATGCAGATTTTGCAGGTTGCAAAATTGACAGGAAAAGCACAAGTGGTAGCTGCCAGTTTCTTAGAGGCAGGTTGGTTTCTTGGTATAGAAAGAAACAAAAGTCAATTTCCACATCAACTGCAGAAGCAGAGTATATTGCTGCAGGAAGCTGCTGTGCACAGATTCTCTGGATGAAGAATCAGTTACTGGATTATGGGTTAACATATTTCAAAATCCCTATTTACTGTGATAATCAAAGTGCTATTGCTATGACAGGTAATCCAGTTCAACACTCTATGACAAAGCACATCAGTATCAGGTACCATTTCATCAGGGAACATGTGGATGAAGGTACAGTGGAATTGCATTTTGTTCCCACAGATCAACAAGTAGCAGATATCTTCACAAAACCACTGTGTGAAGCTACCTTTACAAAATTGGTAAATGAACTTGGAATGATTTCAGGTTCTTTCTCTAAATCTGCTTAAACTTGTTCTATGTTATCAGGCTTTATGATCAGTATTTACAGAATTAATCTCTTTGTATATTCTGTGCATTACTTGATAAATGTCTTTAAGTACTGAATGTTGTCTGATATATGTTTCTAAACTCTGATAAGTGATATGTCTGTTTCAGTAACTATTCAATCCTATGAGGATAACTGTGCTAGATACTGACCTACTAGTCTTCAATAAACAAATGATCCCATGAAAGAAGTAATTATTTCTGTGGAAATCTTATGACACAAGCAAATTCTGATACTTGAGCTTAGTTTAGTTTACTTTATTCATCTTATTACTAAGTCTCAAATTAGAATAATGCTACTCATCTGTTAAGTTCTGATACTAGTAAAACTGCTGAATGTACTAAGTGCTGATAGACCTCTCTTATTAAAAAAAAAAAAATCAAAGAATAAAATCAGGTACTCCTTTGAGATCTAGAGTAAAAATGTGAAAGGGACGACCCAAGTACATTGCTGGTATTAAGTAAATATGCATTAGAAAAGCAAAATATTTTCTTGGTGACTTTTCACACTCTATGATTACTGGAGAAATACTCTGATAATAGCATAAATTCTGATAAGCAGTCGTGACTCACTTACACTGAGAAGCCACTGTAAAAGAGAATTTTAAAGATGCATAAAATTAGCACAAAAACAGTTGAGGTGGACTCAAGCATGAACTCATTTATCAGTAGGTTTCAGGATAATGACAGCTCTTTAGCAAAATTTTAATTATGACTTATTTCTAAGATGTACTGAAGTAGATCAGACTTTACTCTTTGTCTGTTATTTAGCTTAATGCACACACTAATCACTCCATCTGAATGATGAAAATTTCTGTGGTGGTCTATGTTATTTTAGATAAACAGTCATTGTGTCATTTTTGCACAAATTCTGAGGACAAGTTCAAGTTACACGTTCTGATGTTTAAGTTCTGACGTTCATAACTAAGAACCTGTATGAGTATTTACTAAGATGAGCATTCCTTTTTCGAGTTAAGAAATTATGTTCTGATGACTGTTAAGTTCTGGTATAGGTCTAAGTTCTGATTTCTCAGTCTAATCCTTTACTTGGCTTATCTTTGAATGAAATTTCATAACAGTCTCAGTTTGTACTCGCATATGTTGAAGTGGAAGATTAATAGTCACTATGATTAGGATTAATGGTTTTGTACTTGAACAGTCCACTGTTTCTTGTGTCTTGTGCGGTCTAGACCATGATTCCTCTTTCCAATGACTGTTATTCTTTTTCAAAGTCTAGGGAGACGAGGTAGAATTAATTCTACCTGTCAGCATTAAATATCTTTGCGTCTCTTGGCATTCTCTTGCCTATATATACAACCACTTCACATTAGACTTCTCATCATACTTTTATCACAAATTCAGACTAGTTTTTCATTTACTATCACAAATGGCTGAATTTGGCTGGTTCTACAATTACGGTGATGAGACTGTGCATGTCTTTTTGAATGGAATTCCAACTCCCTACCCTATCACCAACATCCCTCACAATCTCTGGATTCAATTTCCAGAGGTTATCAAACGTGATCTGGTGGCCGTTCGAAGAGACCTTCACCTTCGTCGTATCCGTCAGTAAGAGCGAATCATACGACTCGCCATCTTGTTTGTCGAAGATAGGAAGAGGAAGATGACTTAATCTTGTCTTCTTCCTGTTCTTCTTCATCCTCAGCATTGTCAGGCTTCTTAGCTAGGACTAAGGCTGTTGATGTTAGATTTAGAAGCTTAGGGAAAATCTTGTATTGATGTAATTTCTATTTCATATATGTATTGACTTGATATATTAATGAAAACTGTTTTTACTTCAAGATTTTGTCTCTGAGTTATTTTATCTTGTGTTGTTAAATCCTGCTTGATATTCTGATGACCATTTAAATTTTGTCTTTATTTAAGTTCTGATTCTTTGTCAGCACTTATTCATCGAAATTATCTCGGTCATTTTTAACATGATTCATTTTCAGAATATTAATGTTGCAGTGAAAAATAATTCAATCAGTGCTAACGGTTTAAATTTTGAATTAAAACTGTGTCTCTTGATAAATGAAGCTGAGAAGGCAACTTCTCAGACGGATTCTGCAATTGGGGGTTCTAGGCTTCTCAAGAGGCTTAGACGTATGACGGTTCCTGAAACTCCCAAGGAATCCAAATCAACAAGGAAGTACAAGAAACAGAGGGCACAAAGGCCAGTTTCAGATGATGAGGAGGAAGCAGCTAAGGAAGGGGATCAGGAATCTCTGATCTCACAAGACAAGGAATTTGCTCCAGTCACTTCTTCTCCATCAACTCCAACTCAGGAACCTGTATCTGACAAGGCTAATTCACCTTCTATGTCTCTTGTTGATCCAGGCACAAGTGCTGAAATTGATATTCAGAACCTGGTTGTGCCTGAAATACTTTTCTTAGAAGCTCCAACAGCAAATAATCCTTCCACAACACCTGTTACTGATGCTGTTCAAACTCCTGAGTTATCACTAACACCTTCTCTGCATCAAGATGCTGATGATCAGATTTTAGGTGAGTATCAGGATATGGCTGTTGATCAGCAATTAGAGGATGTTGAAGCCTCCATTGCTACTCACACAGTTGTCTTATCAGAAGATACTGATTCTCTAAGTTCTGATGCTGCAAATGTTGGAGATACTGGTGAGGCTGCTACAACTATAGATGCTGATGAAGCAGGTTCTTTAGGACATACTCCTCCACTGACTCTTCCTAAGTCTGAACTGGTAAAGGAGTTTGTTATCAGGGATGCACCAGTACCTTGGAGTGAAACTCCTGCAGGTCAGGAGTGGACTAAGGAATGGAACTCAGTTTCATGTGTTCCAAATGCTTTACATCTTGCTGAGCACTTGACTAAAGCTGATGAAATGTTACATTCTGATATTTTAAAACCCAGCTTAGAGTCACTGCATTGAGTACTAAACATCTACAAGGTCTTCATTCCAACACTCATGCAGAGCTACACAAGATTCAGGAGAACTTTATCAAACAGGAACAAGTTTGGAAAATTGATAAGAAAAAGTTCTTCCAACCTACCATTGACAGGGTTGCTTATATTGAGAAAACTCAAGAGAAGCAACAAGCTCAGATTGATCAAATTCTGACAAATCAAGCTTCTCAGCAATCGCAACTTACTGAAATCCAGACCTCAGTGGAACTACTTATCTCTCTTTTATTACCTGCTGATGCCAAAAAGGGGGAGAAGGTAATTAAGTCCAAATGCAAAACCAACAAAACACTGCAAGGAAAGGATGATGGAAAAGATGACCAAGGAAACTCTGGAATGGGTAGTGGTCATAGTCAAGGTAGAAGGTTTACATCAAGACAAGCTAGTCACAGAACAAGTTCTGATACTAGGAAAAGAATAAGTTCTGCTGCTGGTAAAAGGATAAGTTCTGATGAACTTCTAGATCTTGATGAGGAAATGTCAAGACAGTTATTTCTTCAAGAAAATCCAGGGATGGACTTGGAAAGTTTAAAGGAAGAAGAAGCCAGACTTAAATCAGAGAAAGTCACATCTAAATCTGAAGCTTCTGGTAAAAAGTTACTTCCAAAACCTAAAGGCATTGTGATCAAAGAAAGGATACATACTGAAGAAACTTTGGCTAGATCACAACCACAGATAGATCCAAGATCCAAGGGTAAAGAAAAGGTTGGTGAACCTATCAAGCCTTATGTACTTCCTGAGGAAGAAGAAATTACTGATGGAAAAGATGATCTTGCTCTGACTTCAAGAAAAGTTCTTAAAACAACCTCTGACATGGCTCAAGTTGTTCAGAGTCAAGAAATTATAAGTTCTGATATTCAGAAGAAGCAAGTAACCTCTGACAGTGCTCAAGTTAACTTGATATCAGAAAATAAATCTAAAACACTCCTACCAGGATTCACTAAAGCAAAACAGACTCAATCTTTGAAGACTACTCCAAGTGGTTTTGAAGCAAGAGTAGTTACTGGAAAGGAAGCTAGAGATAAAACTGGATTGGGAAGTGCTGATGAAAGAAGAGTACACAACACTACCGATGATCCAACTTCCTTGAGTGAACCAGGTATTGGAGCAACTCCTGAGAGATTGAATCAACTAGAATCTGTACAGATGGTTTACCATACCTACTTTAAAGAATACATCATGTTATATTTCATGACAGATGGTAGGGTTTATCATATAAGACAAAATGCCATTCCTTTGAAGTATTTTGAAGAATTGGAGCATGTACTTTTCTTACATCAAGTGGATGACAGAATAACAGAGACTGCTGCAAACTACTTAAAAGAACAGATTCAGAGACAGAAAAGGCTTTATTCTGTTAAGTCTGACAGCAGATATGTTCCAAAGTACAGAAATCACAATGGTGATATTGTTGATATGAAGCCTAATACTGCACAGATCAGAACATATCTTGGTATTAAGGGGCTTGAATTCAATCTAGAGTCTAACAAAGCTTATGTTATAAGACTAGATCGGGAGTTGAGAAAAGCAAAGATTAATGATCTCAGAGCTGCAATATTTCAAACTGGTGAAGATACTGCAGAGCTTAAAGATGTCAAACGGAGAATGGTTGATGAACTCAGATATGCTGAGAAATGTTTGTTGAAGAATTATCTCAGAACAACTCCTGACATCAGAGAGATCAGAAAATGATGAAGCCAAGTCAAAGATCTACAACTACTTAAATTCTGATGTGTATACAGACCAAAGTTGTTATCAGAAGTTGAATTGGTAAAAGCTTTAAGGACTGTAAGTTGTAGTTATCTTGTCTATTTCTCATGCATTTGTACTTAATGTTTTTGACATCATCAAATATCTGTTAAACTTGTATATTTTGCTAATTTACAAGTTGGGGGAGATTGTTAGATATATTTGATAATGTCATGGCTAATATGTTTTATGTTTAGATTTCAGATCTTATTTAAACAGAACAAATCAGTACTTAACTGATCAGTACTTATACTGGAAGTCAGAACTTAAGGGATATCAGTACTTATGTTATCAGGAGATAGATATCAGAACTTAAGTGCTGAAGGACGATCAGATAAGGACAGTAGCTGATTGAAGTTAAGAAGATCAAGATAAACATAAGAAGAGATATGCATGAAGAAGGAATTCCGTGAAGAATGGAATACTTGGAATAGAAGATATCTGATTGATATATATTAGGAAGCAGAATTATATTCCATATCAATTAGCGATTATCTTGTAACTGTGTAGTATATAAACACAGACATAGGGTTTACACTAGAAGTGTTATCATTATCGAGAATATTATTTACTATAACCCTAGCAGCTCTCGTGATATTTTGTTCATCACTGAGAGATAACAGTTCCAGATTGTAACAGAGTTTATTGTTTCAATAAAGTTTGTTTTCTGTTACATAAGTTCTTGAAGTTTGATTTGATTGTAATAAACACTGTATTCACCCCCTCTACAGTGAAAGTGTGACCTAACAAGACTATACCATTTACTTTGAGATAATCTAGAAACACTCCATTAAAGTATTCACCACCTCGATCTAATCGAAGAATTATAATACTATGTTTGGTTTATTTCTCCACTTCATACTTATACTCTTTGAACTTTTCAAAGGCTTCAGACTTGTGTTTCATCAAACACATATCCGAATCTAGATCTATCATCTATCAAAGTAATGAAGTATGAAAATCCACCCATGGCTTGCTTAGACATTGGTCCACATACATCTGTGTGTACCATTCCTAGCAAATTTGCAGTCCTCTCTCCATATCTACTAAATGGAGACTGCAGTGCCACAATGAAGTGAAATTTTCATCATCCCTTTTCTTTTATTAGTTTGTTCAATCTGAAGTAAATCATGTCACATTTATACATACCATTATTTAAAGCACCACGTCCATAAAGAATATTATCTCTAAGAATTGAACATTCATTATTCTCAATAATAAATGAAAATCCATCCAAGTCTAACATGGGAATAATATTCCTCACAATCGAGGGACCAAAATAACAATTATTTAAAACAATAGTCTTGCCCGTAGGCATATGTAAATGAAATGATTCTACATCTTCAGCAGCAACTCTTGCTCCATTTCCCATCAGTAGAATCACCACCTCTTCCTCAAGAGTCCTACTTCTCCTTGGTCCCTGCAATAAATTGCAGATATGAGAACCACAGGCGGTATCTAATACCCAAGTAGAAATTTGATTTAATGACATATTCACTTCTATCATGAACATACCTGAATCAGAAGCGGTAGTCTCACTACCCTTCTTCTTCTTCAATTCTGCAAGGTAAACCTTGCAATTCCTCTTCCAGTGCCCCACCTTGTTACAGTGAAAGCAAACAACTTTGCTCTTGGGGTCTTCAGCTTTTGGTGGAACCGCCGTTTTCTCACCTACTTTCTTCTTCTTGGAAGGGTTCCTCTTCATTTTCTTAGGATTGGAACCTTGACCAATTAGAAGAACAGAACACTTCTTAGGGGGAAAATTCGATTCCGCAGTCTTCAACATGTTGTGGAGTTCAGGCAGGCTAACATCCAACTTATTCATGTGAAAGTTCATAACAAACTGCGAGAACGAACTCGGAAGCGATTGCAAGACCAAGTCTTGGCTCAACTCCCCATCCATGGAAAAACCAAGTTGTCCAAGACGTTCAATCAAATTGATAATCTTAAGTACATGTTCATTCACAGATGATCCCTCAGACATCATACAACCGAACAGCTCCTTCGATATCTCATATCGAGTTGTCCTCCCCGCCATATCATACAACTCTTGTAGATACATTAGGTTAGTGTGAGCATCCATATGCTCATGTTGCTTCTATAGCTCAATGTTCATGGAAGCTAGCATGATGCATTGTGCAACATTTGCATCATCTATCCACTTACGATACACAACATGTTCATCATTATGTGCATCACTAGCAGGTTCAGTAGACTTAGGTGAGTCAATCACGTATTCCAGCTTCTCAATCCTGAGAACAATTCTCAAGTTTCGAAGCTAGTCAGCATAATTAGGACCAGTCAATTTGTGAGCATCTAGTATGCTCCTAAGTGATAGTGCAGTAGACATAATGTATATTGTAAACCTATAAATGATAAACACATAACAACACTTAGCAAATATTCGATTTCATTTTAAAATACTATATGAATCGGGTCTTTATTCATAAGTGGCTCCCACTAGTTTACCTAATTTATTCAACCCCCTACGTGAAAAATTAAGCATTCATAATGCTAGTGGGAATAGGGATCCTACATTCCATTACACAACCCCGGCTGTGGCACGAAATGCCATGTAATGTTCAATAGGAAGACAACTCTTGTCAATTACATCTTATGTTATTCCCTAATCAAACTTTAGCCTCTTGAATAATTGAGTCACGGCTGTGGCACGACAAACTCAATATTCTAAGTCAAGTCTAACCCAACATTCCGTACAATTGAATCAGTCCCCAAAGGCCCACGGCTGTGGCACGTAACGACCTTTAGATTCTTATTCAATGTACACATCTCTATGTAGTAGACAAGTATTTCTTATTTCGAAATCAAAGCCCTCGGCTGTGGCACGAAATGACAATGATTTAAAAATAAGAACTACTTTCTATCATGTTGGAAGGCTATGACCGACACAAGCCCGTTGTATCATTGGCCAATTACTACTTGATATTATTTAATTTTAGAGGGATTATATTACGTTACAATCATAATCATATTATCAAGAGATTCTTCCTTTTAGATTAAATATTTCAAATCAATAATCAATAATCAGATGATTCCCAGATCGGATGGAGCATTGTCAAGAGGGGTCACTTAATAACCCTTTCTTATAGATAGAAATCTGTTGTTGACAGAATCATCCTTTCTCTCATATTGAAAATTCATATTCAATTACGTGTTTCACAAACACAAGAATCTCATGATTGTATTCATAATATTGTTATTAAGGTTATGAAACAATTTCACTATACTAGGTTGTCTAACAAACGCCTTATGTTCATTCAAGTTCACCTAAATCTATCATCGCATGATAAACTAAGCATATATCACATATATAAACATGAATAAACATCAAGGTAGGCATGTTACATCATCTATGTATCACATGAAGCATTTAAAACAGTTAAAAACAGCTTTAAAACACTTTCGGAAATATAAACAGTTCAAAACTTTTATATAAACTAAAATTGATCACTCCATTAGATCCGTCTCGGAAAAACGAATCCAACGGTATATTGCACGCCCAAAATGGAGGTACGAAACTCCCAGAAAATCAATTTTAATCCGGACAGTCGGGCTGTAACGCATTACAGGAACGCGTTACAAGCCCTGTAACGCATTCCGGTGATGCGTTACAACCCTTTTAACCAATTAAAAGGTGTAACGCATTCCGTGAATCCGCCACAGGGTGTAACGCATTCCCGGAATGCGCGACACCCCTTTTTTTTTCTTTCGCAGCAGCCGCCGACAGCTTCTTCTCGAACAGCGCGCCTGACAACTCTGTTCTTTCTTTCCGTGCAATCACAGACAGCATGCAGACAAGCAACAGATGTACATATATATATACTTACAAATAATATATATATATATGATTTATTTAATTACGAATTTAATTGTAAGAACTTCAAAAATTCATAATAAAAAATCTATACATCATAAAATTATGAAAAAAATACCCAGACGATCTACAACACTAGTAGAACCCAGATCAACATTCAAAATTATTCTGAGAAACGATTTCTCATCAGACAAAATTAATCCATGATATAACTTGTAAAAATCATAATTAATTCATACAAGCACATAAAATTCTGAAATTTTTACCACAGATCTATATGTATACACCCTATGCTCTGATACCATTGTTGGATTTTAATCGTAGCGGGGGCATGGTAAAACACTTTTACACATATAAAATACAAATAAAAGCATATAAATCGTGGTAAAAACGTAGGGATCGATTACTAACCTTTAATATGCGATCCAAAAGCAACGATCGGAGATCCTTAGCAGCTGCTCCTCAAACGTGAAGCACTCCACCGGTATCCACCAAGAAAACGACGTTAAGGAGGAGGAGGAGGTGAAGAGAATTTGGTTTTCTAAAACTTTTTGGGTTTTTGGGGTTCGAATTAAAAATAGGGTTTATAATAGTATATTTATAGGCAAAATTTTCAGCTGAAATTTTCCCATAAATATTATTATTATTATCCCATTTATTATTCTCATTAATAATTAAAACACCTTTTAATTATTAATCCTTTTTCTAAACACTTTAGAAATAATTCTCTCTCTTGATTTAATTTCCAAAAATTAAATCCTTAATTAATAATATTAAGAACTTTTTTTAATTAATTTATAATCAATTAAATCTCATTTAATCAATTATTAAATTTGCCAATTAATTATTTATTTCACAAATAAATAATTATTAGCCATTATTAATTAATTCCTCCACCATTAAATCATTCTCTTTTTATGGTGTGACCCTGTAGGTTCAATATTAAGCCGGTAGTAGAAATAAATAATAATAAAACTATTTTATCATTATTTATATAAATTCTCTAATTTATTAAATATGATTAATTAATTAATCACATTTATTCTACATCGTGAGGGATATTTCTCAGCATATCGCGACTATCCGGATAATATGAATTCACTGCTTAGAATACCAAGAACCTATTCAGTGAATAGTTACCGTACAATAAACTCCTTCTTCCCTACAATGTCCCGATTAAATACAAGACATGGATCTCGTGTCAAGCCTATCTAATTCAATCACTTGCTTACCATTTACTATACGTAGTTCTATGCAAATTAGAAACTCCTTTCTAATTTCATTCACTCTGGCTAGAGATTCCTGAACTAGCATAAGTGGATCAGCCTTGAACATTCGTTTCCTTCACTGGAAGGGGTAGATCCTTTATTGATCATACACTATCTTCGTGTATAAATTCCTATACCCAATAGAGCCCTAATAATTGTCCCTGGAGACTAAGAACTAAACCAAAGCATAGTTCAGTGCACACAAGATGACTATGATGACCTCAAGTCTAAGGATACTTGTACAACTATCACTATGTGAACAACTGCTGACACGTGAGTGAACTCCATCAGTTGTTCAGCTGTGCGAGTCATGTTCAGTGAACTTATTCTATAATAAGCACCTACATACTAACTATAGTGTCACCACACAAATGTCTATGAGAACAGACATCCTTCATAATGAAGCAAGCATAGTATGTACTGATCTTTGCGGATTATTAATTACCAGTTAGTAATCCTATGACCAGGAACTATTTAAGTTTAGAGTTATCATCTTTTAGGTCTCACTATTATGATCTCATCATAATCCATAAAAGCTTTACTCTAAACTATGGTATATCTTATTTAAACACTTAAATAGATAGAGCCCGTAATAAAAACAAAACTAGTCTTTTATTAATATCAATGAAATCAAAACAGATTACACAAGAAGTTATTCCTAAATCCTAATACATGATTGGACTTAGGACATATTCCTTTCATATTGAACGACTGCAACTCCTTTATATGGATTTGTTTAGTCATGTTAATGTCATGTCTATGTCAAGAAAGAAATATGGCTTAGTGATTGTTGATGACTATTCCAGATACACGTGGGTATTATTTTTACATTCAAAGGATAAAGCACCTGATATGATTATTGATCACATCAACAAGATTGAGTTAGAAGCTGGAGTGCCTGTGCGAACAATCAGATTAGATAATGGAACTGAATTCAGAAATGCAAAGCTAAATGATTTCTCTGTCGAGAAGGGCATCTCAAGACAGTTTTCAACACCAAGGACTCCACAACAAAATGGAGTGGTTGAGAGGAAGAATCGAACATTGGTTGAAGCTGCAAGGACTATGCTTAATGAAGCCAATCTTCCTACTTACTTTTGGGCTGAAACAGTTAACACTGCATGCTATATTCAAAACAGAACCCTGATCAACAAGATATATGAGAAGACCCTTTACGAGTTAATGGCCAACAAGAAACCATCAGTGAAATACTTTCACGTGTTTGGAGGAAAGTGCTTTGTGCTCAAGGACAATGAGCATCTTGGAAAGTTTGATGCTAAAGCTGAAGAAGGTATCTTTCTGGGCTATTCTCTGGAATCAAAGGCTTACAGTTATTAGTGATCAAAAGGTTATGGAAAGCCTGAATATAACATTTGATGACGCCAAGCTCCCAAGTATTCAAAAGAAAGATGACAGTGATAATCTTGATGTTGAAGATCTTTCTGATGGAGAAGATGAACCTGAGGTTGTTCTAGAAAACATTGACAATGGCAATGATCCTAATGAACATAATTCTAATGCAGATTCTGAAGGCAATGGTCATGAGACAAGTCACACTATCTCAGGGACTAGTCCTTAAGCTTCAGATTCTGGAGATCATGCTGGCAACAACTCAGGGGGAGCAGAACAAGGAGAAGAACAAGGATCCGGTAGTCAGACACAACACAATTCTGGAAATGTTGAGTCATCAAGGGACATTCTACCAAGACATAGAGTATGGAGTAAAAACCACCCTCAGAATTTGATACTTAGTAATCCTGACAGTGGGGTCAAGACTAGAAGAGCTACAACAAATGAATGTTTCTATTCTTGGTTTTTATCTCAAATGGAGCCAAAGAAAGTAGATGAAGCTCTTGGGGATCCTGATTGGGTGATTACTATGCAAGAGGAACTCAATCAGTTTGAACGTTAAAAAGTGTGGAAGCTTGTACCCAGACCTACAGATAAATTAATGATTGGCATAAAATGGGTTTTCAGAAACAAGCTTGATGAAGATGGAATTGTAACAAGGAATAAGGAGAGCCTGGTTGCTAAGGGATACTCTCAAGAAGAAGGGATCGACTATGATGAGACCTTTGCACCAGTTGCTAGACTTGAAGCCATTAGGATGTTTCTAGCATTTGCAGCACATTCTAAATTCAAGGTATATCAGATGGATGTGAAAAGTGCTTTCCTGAATGGTGAGCTTGAAGAAGAGGTCTATGTGGAGCAACCCCCTGGTTTCATAGATCCTAAGTTTGAAGACTTTCTCTATTTTCTCTTCAAAGCTCTTTATGGTCTAAAGCAAGCGCCAAAAATATGGTATGACACTCTCTCTGAATTTCTACTTGAAAATGGTTTCACTAGGGGTGTCATAGATAAGACTCTATTTCATAAGAATCAAAAGATGATACCATATTTGTGCAAGTCTATCTTGATGACATTATATTCGGGTCTACGAATGATGCACTTTGTGGAAGGTTTGTTAAGCTTATGCAGAGTAGGTATGAGATGAGTATGATGGGTGAGTTGAGCTACTTCCTTGGACTACAAGTGAGTCAGAAATCAGATGGTATCTTCATTTATCAAATGAAGTATATCAGAGATCTTCTGAAGAAATATCAGTTGGAAGACTCAACACCTGCTAAGACTGCAATGGCAACTGCCACAAAACTTGATCAAGACAAGTCTGGTAAGATGGTGGACATCACTTATTATCAAGGCATGATTGGATCATTACTCTACCTAACTGCTAGTCGTCCAGATATCATGTTTGCATCATGCTTGTGTGTACGGTTCCAAGCTGATCCGAAAGAATCTCATATGATAGCCGTCAAAAGAATTTTCAGATATCTGAAGGGTACACCTAATCTTGGTATCTGGTACCCTAAGGATATGGGCTTTGATCTCATTGGCTACACCGATTCTGATTACGCTGGTTGTAAGATTGATCGGAAGAGTACTTCCGAAATCTGTCAGTTTCTTGGGAGAAGATTGGTTCATTGGTTTAGTAAGAAGCAGCATTCAGTATCTACATCTACTGCTGAAGCTAAATATATTGCTGCTGGTAGCTGCTGTTCTCAAATTCTTTGGATGAGAAACCAACTCTGAGACTATGGACTTTATTTGAAGAATATTCCTATCTACTGTGACAACACAAGTGCCATAGCAATCTCAAACAACCTTGTTCAGCATTCAAGGACCAAATATATTATTATAAGGTATCATTTCATTCGAGAGCATATAACGAATGGAATTGTGGAACTTCATTTTATTCCCACAATAGATCAAATTGCAGACATTTTCACGAAGCCACTTGATGAAGCTACCTTCAACAAGTTGGTTAGTGAACTTGGCATGTTGAATTTGTCTAATTAATTGGAAATCAACAAATGTAATTTGGTGCGGGTAAACTTTACAACCCCAATGATGATACTTTGAGGGGAAAGTAAGTTTACATGTCTATTCATTATATATATCCATGTTTGTAAACTTGTTTTGAAGCTAACTGATTACCATGTGTTACATGGTATATGCTAGTGGTAAGTAAGTTAGAGTTTTTGATGCAATATATGAGTGGTTTGAATGTTTACATGTTATATGTTTACTCTGATGCAAACACTCTTGACATTGATATTTATTTTAGCACACACACATATCTTATTTTATTTGCACTCTAATTTTAGACACTGTAATCTTATTTATGATTCTATCATAACTCTGATTTATAGGTCTAGAACCTACTTTTGATCCTTTGCAACTAGCTTGAATACTCTGTTTATATATGTGTGATTATATCATATATTATGAGTAATTCTGTATGTTTATTGAGTTTTAGACCCTAGGTAACTCTGACAACAGATTCCTTGGTCACTCCAACTTTCTGTTCATGCTAGAATAACTCTGTTTGTCCTGTGCTAAAATAAATATGCAGCATAACTAGTAATAGTTGTGATATGATTGATTGTCTGACTTATATGTTGATCCTATGTGTAACTCTTATGATCTTGCTATGCTTATACTATGTTTTGGATATTAAATCTTGATATATTCCTTATACTCTGATTACCTTATACAAGTCTTATAAGTTTAGAACAATGTTCAATCTACTTCCTCTATAGTATTGATCTGTATTGGACTAACTTGAACTGTTTTGAGCTAATGAGATTTGATTGAGTATTACTATCAAAAGAATCAAAAAGCATGATCATCTGAGACATCTTTCATGAGTCCATATTGTGGTAAGCAAAGGTAATAAATCTCTGATTCTAAAATCACTTTGTTCTTGATCATCAAACTCTCTGATATTGTACTTCGGATGTTTGTGATCTTCAATTCCCTCAATGGTTTTAGGTACTGACTAAGAGCCTAACAAACCTCATAGGTTGTAGCCCAAGTCATTAGAACCAAACACTTCTCAAACAGTATTCCATTACCTTACTCTGATACATCCCCCATATTTTGCTCTGATTCACTTAATTTTCTTGAGATATCAACTTCATGATCAGACAAAATTACCACTTGGTATTGGAGTTGTGTTGAGAATGAGGAAGATAGTGCCAAGGAGCACCACATATGGAAGGAAAGGTCAACCCTACAGCTCTATCTCTCACAAAGAAGTGGAGTATGTATAACCTGAGACATCTGTAAGCCCATTTGTATTCTCTCAAAAGGATATAGAGCTGAAAAAGGCATATAAACAGTTACTAGGTTCATTCTCCCAACAGAATGTTATCTATTGAAAATTCGCCTGTCAGCCAGGGCATTTGTATAAGAGTCACTACTCCTTTGTTAAAATGTTTCCAATGCACATGTGAGATTCACACACACAAGGAAGGTATTGACGCAACAATTATTGTTAAACCATATCAAGGTCAATGGCAATAGGTTGAAATCCTGGATCTTGTACTAATCGTTATCTCTGATTTTGAATAAGAACATATGATCCTGGTTAGTTACTTTGATAAGTCCTCACATACTTTAGAAGAAATCTTTGATCCCTAATGGCATATCGTTGATCATTGGTTATCTTCCCAGAATTCAAATCTAAAACTGATTTTGACGTAGTCAAAACAGCAACTTGTAAATGAGGACTCAGATATCATCTGACGAGTTTATAAGGTATACTTCTTCATAGAAGTTGAGGGATATCAGGAATTCTGCCATTTAAAAGAATCCTAATTTCCCCTCTCAAAAGGAACATTTCTAAATCTCTTGACTGAGCGTTTCCATCCTTGAAGGTGAAGGCAACTTTTTTATAAAAAAGATTTTCTCGCAGGTACACTTGGATGTTTGGAGCTTTGAGTGAGTGACACACTGTGAGACTGAGTGACAAACACTTGAGTGGAGAGTGGAGTGAAACACAATGAGAGATCACTAAACAGAAATCACACACTTGCACTGTGAGGAATGGTTACCAGATAGTCTCTTCACTTGGTTGGTTGATCCTAAGGTTTTACTCTGAATAGATTTTGAAGGATTACTCAACTAAGGGGGAGGGATTATATAGAGATGATTGACTAATAGTCTTTCTGTAACTAAGAAGAGGGATTTCTAACTTTATTATACTAAGGAAGGGATTCTTCATCTTAGGGGGAGAGATTATTGGGTTTCGGTTACAAGTTCTAAAATGTTGTCTATGTGCTTTATGGGAAGATCTGAAGATGATTGAAGACAGTATTTGGAAGACGTATCTATCTGCAACTTTACATAAGGGAGAGAAGAATTTGTTCTCTGCTGAAATTGAATGTGTATAGAAGATGCAATAGATATAAGATAATATTATTTCCAAGTCCAGGATTGAAAGTTGAAAGCTGATTGAAGATTTTTGGATAAGGTTAGTTGAGTTATCCTCCAAACTGTTGCTTCTCCATTATTATTTGACCGTCAGGTGTAACAGTCAAATAGGGGAGATTGTTGAGCAATATTGAAGTTGTACGTATAACTCAACAATACTGGTTTGGATAACCCAATATATAACAAGGACTTTGAAATAATCTATGTTCCACTCGAATCAGTACAAATTGTTTATTGGGTATATGCACAAAAGGTTTTGATAGCTGTAATGAAGAAGACGTCAACAATGATTCGTATGAAGTTCATTAATATGTTTAGGCAACGGAGGAATAAGGTTGGAGTCATTCGAAGAAGTTGTTAGAATCAGTATAAAGATCTCAAGGATTCCCCGTGAAGTTGGTTATATTTGGTAGAAAACTTAACAGTGATTTATACAGGTATAATACGAAGGCCTGAAAGTGGAACTAGTCGTCTGTGAACCAGACCTGTGCACAAGACGTCAGTGATATGGGAAAGGAAATGGAGTATTATTTTTAGGAACACTGTTAAGTGGATCTTGTACTCGAGGAGTCTAGAAATATTTTGAGGTACAAAATCCCAGAGATTAGAAGGCCTGAAGATACAAAGGAGTACATCCTGAGAACTTACAGTTTTTATTTATTCAATAGTTGATCTTTTATTAAAAGAATAAATGAAAATAAATTCATTTATTTATTTAATTTTACATCAACAATTAATGTTGAATAAATAAATTAATGTGATTTTTGATTTAAATAAATAATGAAATGGAAATCATTTATTTATTTAAGTTAAAAATTATTTCAGCCGAATTTGATTTGTATCAAATTAAAAGAAAATAAATCCAGCCAGAAGTACTTGCATGCATGGTTCATTCATTTGTTTGATTAAAAGAAATCGAACTATTTTATTTGGTACAAAGGAATTCAGTATTGTGTACAAAGAATGAATGGGAGCTGTGTTTTAAGTGTCCTGCGCGGGACTTGCTTGCATGTGGTACATATGTACATTCAAAGAAATGTAAAACAACAAGGCAGAGATTCATTTGTTTTTAAAATCAAATGAATCAATTCAAGGTGCCAGGCGCAGTTTGTCTGTGTAACAAAAACACACCCTCGTGTGTGACACGCGCGCGGGTCCCCTTCCTGCTTCTATTCCAGGCGTGTGGCATTCAAATGGGGTGGCCGTGAGTGGGCGAAACAAAGCACAAGGAGGCGCATGTCTTGTTTCTTTCATACAACTCTGTGTACACCCACCTGTGCCGCATGTCAGTGTCACCTCTTTTATTTGTTCAACAACAGAAAGTGAGTAACACAGTGGTCGCCACATCCTTTCTACTGCTTAAGTCGCCATAGTCGAAAAATATTTCAAGGGAAAGGCGGCTCTACCTGGTCGCCAGAGAGAGTTATTAAATTATTTCTAGTGCTATTTCCTACTCTGGTCACCACAGGACTCTTCCTATTCGCTAGAGAATTGTGAAATCATTCCAAGGCAATTCTACTGCTCTGATCGCAATATAGGGTGTCAATTTAAAGTGTATGGTCCTGTATCAGCCACGTAATTTCTTTATCTCTTCTATAATTCTACCATCTACAAAACCAACAAATTGCAGTAGATTACAACAATTTTCAGCAAAAACACTATCGAAGCTCTGCAGAATTTTTCTTGTAGAGTTAGTTGATTTCATTTATTGAAATTAAGGAGAGAAGTACTGCCCAATTTATTTCACACCATTGAAGCCTTACAAACTTGTAACACTCATTATTTAAAGCTTTCTAAATTGTATTTAATATCTTTTGATAGAAGCTTTGAATTCTTAGAGTGATAGATAGAACCCTAGATTGATAGTTATTATTTTGGTTCTCTCTGTATTTGTTGCTTCAAATTATTTATATTCGGAGTTGTAAGCAAACCTTTACGATTTAATTTCTTTATAATAAGAATTATTATGTGAATCTCTTAGTGTTTGTTTATTTCATTTTTGAGGTTTATTTTCCGCTGCAATTAATAAATGAAAAACGAAGAACATACATTCACCCCCCCTCTGTATGTATATTTAGACCTAACAGAGAAGAAAAAGGGAGGTGGAATGAAAAAGAGATTAGTATCTACACCAATATGGATTTTATTAGTCAATCAAAGAGATTTTATTATCTGCAGTAAAGTTTTATTAAGGGATGTCTTGTTTCCAAATTGTTTTCATAATCATACAATAAATGATTTATCAAGTAATTCTGGTTTGGATAAAATGTGAGATACAGTTTTAATTTAGTTTCTTATTGATTTTGATACTGAGGTTGTTGTTAAATATCGAAAGTGGTATTAATATAGATGATTGATGTTTACTTCAGAATGGGATATTGTGAGCATCAAAGTTCGTATTGATATATAATTTGATATGACATCAAAATGAGTATTAATGTTAAGAGTTCGGTTTTGAATAAGCTATGAGAATGAAGAACGGAAATAGGAAAGGAAGTGGAATCAAAAGGATGATAAAGAAACTTTATAAGATGCCAGTAGATAGGTAAGATATAGGTATTATGTGGGACAGGAGTAAAGTGAAGAGTTTGAGGAAAAATTTGTAAATTGAGATATGGAATGCATCTCAGAAGTACAATTAAATACCGATGGCTGAAAGAAAATATATAGTGACCGGACATGAAGAGAAAATAGGAGAAACATGTAAGTAAATATTATACATACCCAAGAATTAGGACGGAGCATCAAAGGCTAGATGGATTATTATAACCGTTGACTTTAAAAAATAAAGATAGATATATTTCGCCAAGAGATGTCGTGGTGAAATAACTTGAGAACTAAAGGTGAGGAAAGCGTTAATTGCATCATTATTGATAGATTAGACAAACTTAGTCTTTCACTTTTATTAATTGGCAGTTTATCCAATAAGTGGGTCAGTTGCTGCCTAAAGAAATGGTGGTACGTCATCTGATCCAGAAATTGATTGTAAATGATTAATATTGTTTGATTTGAGATCTGACAGGAGTATTCAGAATCCGATGAATGGTGTCGAACCAGAATAGTATGTACCACTCCTAGATGAACGGGCATTAAGTAAGGCGGAACTAAAAGATAGAAATTTGGCTACGATAACTCAAGGGATTCAAGCTATTCTGAGAATATGATACAAGACCTAGATGGAAAAGAAGACTTTCTGATAGTGTCGCTTAAAGAAAGAATAAACATTATATATGACTAGAAGTCAAGGGAAGCATTGCAGTCAGTTTCGTCTGAGAACTTCTTAGAACCAAAATAAATGATGATATGGGTTAAAATATACCAGTGATACCTCCAGGCTAGTATATTTTCTTTTAAATAGTAGGAGATTTTTGCTCGATCAATATACTCGATTGTGATTCAAGGAAAATAAGATATGGTGATAAATTGGTGCGGCAATCATATCTAGTCAAGATTTTCTTGTTAATTCTTAATCCTGGTATAATTTTGAGAACGTCAGGAATCGAATACACCATGGTCTCAGTATATCATTTGTAAATGGAAAGGAAGATTAAGGGGACGATTAAAGAGCCTCAGATGTGATTGGAAGCGATTACAGGTAGGTTAATTGAACAAATAAAACATGTAGGAATGAGGTTCAACAACCAGTAACTATTGCAAACGTTCATGAGCACGAATTACTAGAATTAGTAAGAAAAGATAATTAGTATGCATTATGCTTGTCCTTTTGAGACCGTGCTATCTGACTAGAATTAGTCAGGATAAGTGTAAGTAAGTTGGCTTCCCCGCCACACGTTTAGCAGATTCATAAGGTATTTATATGTGTATACTCAGGAAGAGTAATTTAGCTCCATTATATATAAAATGGAGACTTGAGTTGAGTTATATGAGCAACAGATAAAATATGATGTCAGCAAAAGGCTGTTAAGTAATGAGTGGTGTTGCGAGTAAAAGTTTATGAAAAGTTGTAAGGTTGAGGGATCAACCTGAAACACTGGAAGTGAGATACTTGAATAAATCAGTATCTGATCCTTAGTGTGATTCTGAGGACAGAATCCTTTTAAGGGGGGAAGGATGTAATATCCGGGATATCACGTGTAAGTATTTTTATCAATAAATGATTTTTATGTGATTATTATGTGATTTTCGGTGAATTATCTGATGATCGGTGTGGATACGTGGATGCTTATATGTGGTAAAATATAAGTATGTTAATTTTATTATGACCAAAATAAAATATAGATAATTACGGTATTTTCTGGTAATTTTTGGACTGTTATATAATTTTATATTGATTTATGAATTTATTAATTATTTTCTGATTAATTACAAAATTATGTTATAAAGCCGGGAATCGTCCAACTTCAACCATTTTTATGTTTTTACAACCCGAAACTCTTCCGAAAACTCCTTCCTAACTTAATCTGGTAATTTTAGACATTTTCCGTGTTTTGACTTTTTCAATCCAGATTACGGTTTGATCCGTGCGCGGCCCGGTGCAAGATTTTAGATACGATAATCATTTCGGTAAATCAACAAAACCCGTATTCTCGAAAGACGGGATATTATTATATTATTTTCGTATAAAGTGTTTTATAAGAAGCTCGGTTTGGATAATTATCCAATACGGGTACAAAATCGGATCATTATTTCAGTTACTTAGTGGCTAAGTAACTAATTTATCGATCCAAAACGATCCAACACGAACAAATATTCCATAAATATAAATAGCCCTTTTATTATTTCATTTTATTCGTATAATCATAATCAGTCAGTAAAATCCCGTAAAATACAGAGAAAACGTCGAATTCATGTCGCGTTCTTGATAATCAAACCTGAAAATGAAGGCGTTACCGAACTCGGAATCAAGCGTGCTATATATCAAATCGAAGCTCTCAAAAAGTACTTTCATAATCAATCATCTATTTTGATGCAGGAATTAAGGTATTTTTCTTATTTATTTGTTTTAATTTGAATTATTTAAAGATTAAATTACAAAAAATTGTTCTTGATGTTGTTCATATGATTTGATGATTCAATCGTGTAGATAATATTTTTCTGGACAATTTGGTATATTATATGTCAAAAACTTAGTTCAATAACATATAGAAAAGGTGATTTGATTCTTGAAAATAAAAATTAGGGTTCTTGATATGAATGTTCTAAATTGAAATTTGGGATTTTTAAATCCGTTGATGCTGGGTTGAAACGGGAGATATTGGCTTATAGATCATTTCATAAGCAATCGAACCATGTAAGTTTGGAGAACATAGGAGGTCTGGAACAGGTTCGCCGGAAAACAACGCACGGTGGCGACGAAAAGTTCCGGCCCTTTTTCCGGGCTCATTGTCGGTGATTGGAACGAACGAGTTGCAGAATTAAGCTCCTGGATCGCTAAGGAACATTTTCTGTTGTTATGGTGTGTTTCTGGGCAATTGGGGAGCTACCGGAAAAGCTCCATGGCGACAGCCATGGAGTTCCGATCGACCTGGTGGAGAAGAAGGGGGGACGGTGAAATTACCATTTCATCCCCCTATTTTGCAAAACTTTACATTTTCATCCCTTGCTTTTCCAAAAATTTCGAAAATTATATTCCGGTTTTAGTTATTTACAAAAATTGGTATTTTCTTTTTTTTTCAATTATTTTCAGAAAATGTTTTATTTATTTTAAATTCCAAAAGTCAACATTATTAATTCTGAAAATTTATTTTAAAATTAAAATTAAATCTAAATTATTTATTTAATTAATTTTAGTTCATAATTAATTATTTAATTAGTCAATTAATTTAAATATTAATTGATTAATTAATTTAATTAGTTATTAGTTAAACTTAATTGATTATTTAATTAGATTTAATTATTTATTTGAATTTAAAAATTCCAAAAAATAGTTTCGAGCTTTAAAATATTATTTTAAATTATTTTCAAGGCTCGATAGTTATTATAAAATCATTTTAGAGTCAGATTCGAGTGTTCAAGCCCTATTATTTAATTATAAAATGATTCGGAGACCCGTTTTAATTCCGAAAAATGTTAAAAAAATACTTATTAAATATTTGGAAGATCATTTTAACCCTGAATCTTCTTTGAAAAATTATTTTGATCGAATATCTTGCGTGCTATGTGCTACGTGCTATCTGACTGATGTGTTATATGCCTATGTGGTTATTGTCTAGCGGATTTTGCTATAACTTTTAATCCGTAAATCGGATTTGGGTAAAACAAAGGTTAGATAAAAGCTTATGACGTCTATGTGACGATTAGAATGATATAAGATTGAGTATTGATAGACATTTGTGATGCCTAGCAGTGTAAGCGAGGCATAGAAAAGGAAACCAGTGATCCATAAATGGAATCGAAGCGTAGAAAGAGAAGGCAAGTGATTGATGAATAAAAGTTAAGGTTGTGGCTTATTTTCATACTTTAACCTGTTGCGATCCGTAGTTGTGTAAAGAAGGGTCAATGCATATAATATTTCATATAAAGGTTTATATATTGGGTGTGTGTGTTGTGAACCCCAAACTTCTGACCCGGGTTTGGAGGGCGTTACATTTACCTTTGTCAGGATTTGTCTTGTCAGAAGTAGATTTAGTGGAACTAGAAGAATTGAGTACATAAGCAGTTTTATTGAATTTAGGCAAAGGTTCATAATAGTTGTGATACAGCTTTTGATATGAACTACATGTGTAAATTTGTTGTCCTGTAAAGATACAATTATTTAAGGGGGGTTGGATACAATTGTATAAATGTTTCGAACAAGTAATAAAATATAACAGCTTTATATATTTCTGATAAAAATTGTTACAAAACTCTCTCAAGAAATACTGATGTTCTTGAGAGCTTCTAGGTCGAATGATACTCGAGATTGATACACTATATGATGACCTAAACTTTGTTTATATACTACACAGCTACAACTAAACAATCTAAGATTTGCATTATCAAAAGCTAACTGAAACTGATACATATCTTCAACTGAATAGATATAGTCCTATAACTCAGACGTAAAAGATATCTACTCCACAATACAAGGAACATAACAAAGCTTCTAAGCTGACTGTATTCAAATACTGATGACATCTAGATACTGATGATGTGTCAAATCCTGATGACACATCAAATACTGATGACACATGAACAACCAGATCCTGAGCTTCTTCTAATCATTGAGAATTTAATATGTAATAATCTCCCCCAATTTATTCTTAATGTAATGAAGCATAAATTCCATTCTCAATGATGCCAAAACCAATCTACAAGGAGTGAAGCTTACTTCAGTATCTTCAGATAACTGACAGCTGTTTCCAAAAAGTTTTTCAATCTTTCTTCCTCATTGTCTCGTAGGACTTTAATAAGCTTTTTCTTCAACTCTCTCTTCTCTTCAGTGTGTTTTCCATGCTGATAGATGGCTGATCTCAACTTAGAAATTGAGCTTTTCTTTATCTCAAGATCACCAATCAACATGATACTTAAACTGACATCTTCATGATCAGGACTGAAGGATAACTGAGGACTGTTGAGAAAAACTTTTAGCACTGCAACTCCCTTTTTCATCTTCATTTCTTGACCAGTATAAGTTCTGTACTCAGGAACATAATCACCATTGTATTTATCATCTTTTGTCATGACTCTTCTTCTAATGACTTCAAGTATCATAGAAGACCAATTTCTGGTGACACTGTTCTCAACTCTAAGAAGATAGTGAATGTATTTCAATTCTGTCACAGTCTTCATTAAGAGTTATTGCAATGTAAAGCTCTTTACTTCACCATCTCTGAAAAAATACAGAATCTCTTCTCTGACATCATTATCATTTATCTTTCTATAAACGATCTTCACAGCTTCAACTTTCTCAAGATGTCAAGGAGAAATTCTTTCACCAAGATTCTCTGTCAGAGTATTTGTATCCAGCAGATCAGATCTTAAAATCTCCATATCAGAATGACCAATGCCTCCTCTGGTTCGAGATTTGACAAGTTTTAGTTTTTCATTGTATTCCACCCAAGAAGGTTTCTTGATGGACTTATCAACATCTTTCTGTTCTGAAATATAATCTCTTAACTCAGCTGACACAAATTCAACATGCTTGAACCCTTTAGGATAATCAAATGTATAAATGTCCATCGTCTATCCTTCTTGCTGAGAGTAGCATAACTTGTAGACAGATCATGAATCTTCCCTTTTGCTCTATGCCATAGTTCTATCTTTGATTTTAAAACTCTCTGCACATAATCTTTGCATGCTTGATTAACTTTCCTTCTATCAACCTTTTCTTTTTCATCAACCTCTAAAATATGAGGGGTGACTACTATAGTAAGGGCTGACTCATTTAGTGCTTTGATCACTTTTTCATCAGAGTCAAAATTAGTTATCAGGTTCATAGCATCAGGATCGGCTTTTACCTTAGGATTTGTGTCTGCATGAGGAGTTAAATTCTGATTTGTTGTATCAGCATGATCAATGTCAGTGGCTGATCTTTTCTTCCTTTGTATAATCAACTCTTCTGGCTTCTGAACTTCTTCATCTCCTTCATATCCTTGTACAGGAACATAACCTTCTCAGGATAGAAAATTCAGAAAAGTAGAGTTAAATGCAGTCACTTGACTTGATTTAGAAGTTCTTCCTCTTCTTCCTCTTCCTCTAGCTCTTGTAGATCTACCACCTCTTTTTTCTCTTCCTTTAGAAGTGTTAGCTTCAGCTTTAATTTGAGTCATTAACTCCTTTTGTTGCATAACTGCTTCTTCAGGTGTTAGATCAGGAAATTCTTCAGTTATATACCCAAGAGCAGTCCTAACATTCTTTTTCTCAAACCTCTTGTCTTTGTAGTACAAGACAATCTCTTCACCTGCTTCCTTATGCCTGTAAGGAAAGAATAATCCTTTAGCATCTACTAAATTAGATATTGTAACGTCATCATCCTCAGGAGCACCAGCAGTAGTCTTGTGCTTGGCTTTATGAGCACCGGTAGACTTCCTTTGTCCTGAAGAACCAGTCTTCTTGGAATATTGAGGTTGTTGAGCAGTAGAAGCAATTTGAACATTTGTAACTGGATTCTTATTCTTATCACCATCATCATCAATATCTTTATCCTTTGTCTGAATAGAATCTGGTGTACATTTTGTAGCAACTATCTTCTCCCCCTTTTTGGCATCAGTATTTGAAAGAAGAGAAAACAGAGCATCCAGTTTGTCACATATAGAGAGACCTTATCCTCTAAGGAGGAAAGTCTAGAGGCCATGTTGTGTTGAGATTCAACAACATCTATGATATTATTTTTCACACTTTTGAATTCAGTTGAGGTAGGTGTGTGAAGCATAAATCCATCAATTTTCTCCTTGGCAGCAGTATGAGACTTCTTCATTTCATCAAGGTCAGAGTGAATTTCTTTAACAGAAATAGTGGAAGCCTTAAGATTCAATTTTAGATCAGGAGTTTGAATTTCATCATAGGCACGATGAATATGTTGCAGGCCAACAGTAAATGAGATAAAAGTATTTGCAATTTTCCATTTATAATCCCATTCTGTCTGTCAAAAATGCTCAACATCAGCATTGTGATAAGAAGGATTGTCATTGAAGTTCGAAGAAGAACCAATATTGGACTTCTTAGATGCATCAATTGCAGTCTTAAGTTGAGCTGTGTCAGAATCATCCACATCATTGTCATTATCAGAATCTGACAACCCATCAGAAGAATTTGTAGAATCAGGCAGAATTGCCTTGCCTTTATCGAAATTCTTTGCAAGAGATGCATGTGGCTGATGAGATCCTGAAACAGAAACATGGTAACACCTAAATCTCTCTGTTGTTTTCAAGTGATCTCATCACTTCTCATACAATATATTACTTTTAAGAGTAATATTGTTCTCACAGAAGAAAAATTATAAGTAAAAAAAACTTATAAGATTCTTGTCTCAAAGCTACCTTTCCTTTTGCCAGTACAGGAGACTGCCTCTCAAAAACAAATTTATATGATATTTTCACACAGTCTCACAGAAAGGCTCAATCACACATTTAGCAAAGAAATAAGAGATGGCTGAGAAGAGTTGTATGCTTGTCATATAAATAGAGGTAACCTCAAAGAAGATAATATTTATAATCATACAAACATGAGAATATATGAGGAAGTTAGCAATACCTGAAGGTGAGTCCTCAGGTGGAAGTGAGGATAGTGGAGGAACAAATAGCACATCAGGAGCTTTTACAAACTAGCAATCAGTAGGGGATCATCAATAGTAACTAGTTCAGTGGAAGGATGAATCTCAGCAGGAGCTGTTGTAATATCATGATTTGATCTATCAGGAGAAGGTAAGAGACCAGCATCAGTACTTTGAACTGATGGTTCTTGTGGAGTCTGAGAAATGTGAGCTACTTCAGCAATGCTTAGAGAAGGTTCTTGTGTGCTCTTCTCAAAAATAGGATCATTTATGATTGTATCCGCCTTTGACAATATCTCCTGATGAGTTTGCTTTTCTTGTAGTAGTTGAACAGAGTTAGCAAGAAGATAACTCTGAGCAATATTAACAATGATTTGTGCAGCCTCGATGTCTGCATCTTCCCTTTGAGAAGATGGTTCTTGTGTGACTGGATGTGTTGTAGTTGCTAAATCCCTTTGAGACTTAGGTTTTTCTGTACTGACATCCTTGGCAAGAGGCTGAGTCTTCTTCTTCTTTCTGATGTATCAAACTACTTCTTCACTTTTTCTTTTCAACTGGCTCTTTGTAGTTTTCTTGAGTTCAGCATTTGATTTAATTACTGGAAGCTTGTTGAGCAGAGCACTAGCATCAGTAGTTGGCTCATTGGTTCCAGTAGTATCAACAGAGTCATCAGGATGTTGATCAATGGGTTTCTTGATTTTTGACAAGGACCCTATTGGGATATGATCATTTGAGTCAGAATCATCATGTATGATTAGTCTTCTTTTCTTGACAGGAAAATAGTTTTCTTTCTTCTCACTCTCATTCAGTGAGGCTTGTTTAGCTTTCTGTCCAGATGTGACAGATTTCTTAAACAGCCTTTTCTTTGTTACAACTGATGTCTTTTGGAAGAAGAAATGCTTGGGTTAGAAACAAGATGGGTGGTTTCTGGGTTCTCAGCATCAGAAGTTGGGACAGAGGTGCCAGCATCAGGATTTGCAGGCACTTGTGTGGGAGTAGGTCTATTTCTTAACAGAAATTTCCTGACCTCTCTAGGAAGAAAGGGAGGTTCTAAAATTTATTCTTTTCATCCCTTTTAATATGACCAGTAATTGCTTTTTCAGAAATTTGAAAAACAGGAAGTAATTCATCATCATCAAAAATTGCATTAGGACATAGAAAATTGAAAATCAGTTGAAGAAATCTAGTATACCCTATCACTTCTAATGCATCTGCTCTCCAAGCAATTATGAAGTGTAGTATTGTATTACCATAATCAATATTACCAGAGTAAAGAAGGGAGTACCAAATTTTCAGAGAAGTGGATGGAAGAGCATCAAAATTTGTTGTCTTATTCAAGAAACACCTACTGATGTAATCAAAGAAAAAGTTCTATTCTCTTTTCAGTTTAGTCCTTGCCAGTTTGCCAATGGTTGTGATTTCTCCTTGATAGCATAAAGTCCTTAGCATATCAAATAACTTCTCAGTGGTATGAGTATCAGGAGCACCATCAAGGGCAGGCAATCTCAAGGCTTGAAGCAGAATATCAGCATCAACTTCATATATTTGGCCCTCATACTCAAAAGAAAAGCCAGTGTTTATTGAGTTAACCAAAGCTGTATTCCATACCTGCATGACACCTTGACATGATTCGTAAGAGCATACCCAATTGGACATTAAAGTAGAAAATCCTGAATATAATGAAAAGATGATGGTAGATGCTGATGTGTAAGTAGAGCTAAGTAATTGTTAGTGCCAAATGTATTTCCATGAATGATTGCGATTTGGCTGAAAAGTGGTGAAACTTCATACGGTGTCATGATGTGTATAGCTTGTGAGAGAGAGTATAAGTGAGATTTACACAATGAAACTATGTGTATGATGAATTGTGTCACGGAATTTCTTCTGGTTTTATAACTTTACTACTCCGGAGTATGTAAAACACATTCATATGAAGAAGGTAATTTAGTGAATTTGACTTTGGACAGGTAACAATTACTGAGTAATAGAATTTGACGGTGGAGTAAATTACGGAAGTAAAGATAAAATACATACAGATATGTCAAGACATAATTGTAGAAATTTGTTTATCAGATAATCCTCCATTAATCATTAATTAAGTGAGACACTTAATTGCAGCAATAAAACTACTCAGAACTTAATTATTACTAATAATCTGAATTAGAACATGCTGACCTGTCATCAGTATTTGAGACTTATTTTCTGTCAGGATTTGACAAACCCGGTATATGTCGATTCGAATTCAACAGTTATTTGTCAAAGCATCACAAATTATTAGCAAACCACAATTTTAATCAAAACAATCATCAAGATATACATTTTAAGTAGATGATGTAAAGATTAACAAGCTTCAATAAGAATATTCACATACATACATAGCGAAATAAGCATAGACTAAATCTTGCAATCAAAAGAAATTTCATTAATATATCAAAAGAGTACATTTCATGAAATTTTTGGATTACATGCAAAAGAAGTTACAAGATAGTTCTAGTCTAAGAAGATGAACATCAACAGTCTTGGTCTAAGAAGCCTGACAAAGCTGATGGTGAAGAGAAACGAATGAAGGATGTTCAATGTTGTTGGATTTTTAACGCAGCGGGGCGTGGCAAAATACTTTTACACATACAAAATCCAAATAAAAGCATATAAATCGTGAATAAAAATTCGAGAGATCGAATCTAACCTTTAAAAATAATTCGGAGACAACGATCAGAGATCCTTAGCAGTTGCTCCTCAAGTGTGAAGCACTCCACCGGTATCCACCAAGAAAACGATGTTAAGGAGGAGGAAGGAGGTGGAGAGAATTGGGTTTTCCAAACTTTTTGGGTTTTTGGGTTTCGAGGTTGGAAAATAAAATTATGGTCTATAATAGTGTATTTATAGGCAAAATTTTCAGCTGAAATTTTTCCATAAATATTATTATTATTATCCCATTTATTATTCTCATTAATAATTAAAACACCTTTTAATCATTAATCCTTTTTCTAAACACTTTAGAAATAATTTTCTCTCTTGATTTAATTTCCAAAAATTAAATCCTTAATTAATAATATTAAGAACTTTTCTTAATTAATTTATAATCAATTAAATCTCATTTAATCAATTATTAAATTTTCCAAATAATTATTTATTTCACAAATAAATAATTATTAGCCATTATTAATTAATTCCTCCACCAATAAATCATTCTCTTTTTATGGTGTGACCCTATAGGTTCAATATTAAGCCGGTAGTAGAAATAAATAATAATAAAACTATTTTATCATTATTTATATAAATTCTCTAATTTATTAAATATGATTAATTAATTAATTACATTTATTCTACATCGTGAGTGATGCTTCTCAACATATCGCGACTATCCGGATAATATGAATTCACTGCTTAGAATACCAAGAACCTGTCAGTGAATAGTTACTGTACAATAAACTCCTTCTACCCTACAATGTCCCGATTAAATACAAGGCATGGATCTCGTGTCAAGCCTATCTAATTCAATCACTTGCTTACCATTTACTATGCGTAGTTCTATGCAAATTAGAAACTCCTTTCTAATTTCATTCACTCTGGCCAGAGATTCCTGAACTAGCATAAGTGGATCAGCCTTGAACATTCGCTTCCTTCACTGGAAGGGGTAGATCCTTTATTGATCATACACTATCTTCGTGTACAAATTCCTATACCCAGAAGAGCCCTAATAATAGTCCCTGGAGACTAAGAACTAAACCAAAGCATAGTTCAGTGTACACAAGATGACTATGATGACCTCAAGTCTAAGAATACTTGTACAACTATCACTAAGTGAACAACTGCTGACACGTGAGTGAACTCCATCAGTTGTTCAGCTGTGTGAGTCATGTTCAGTGAACTTATTCTATAATAAGCACCTACATACTAGCTATAGTGTCACCACACAAATGTCTATGAGAACATACATCCTTCATAATGAAGCAAGCATAGTATGTACCGATCTTTGCGGATTATTAATTACCAGTTAGTAATCCCACGACCAGGAACTATTTAAGTTTAGAGTTATCATCTTTTTAGGTCTCACTATTATGATCTCATCATAATCCATAAAAAGCTTTACTCTAAACTATGGTATATCTTATTTAAACACTTAAATAGATAAAGCCCGTAATAAAAACAAAACAAGTCTTTATTAATATCAATGAAATCAAAACAGATTACATAAAAGTTATTCCTAAATCCTAATACACGATTGGACTTAGGACATATTCCTTTCAATCTCCCACTTGTACTAAAGCCAATCACTCTGGTATCTAATACCCATCTTGACGATCAAAATGACTTTCATAAAGTAGCTTTGTGAGTGGGTCTGCTATGTTGTTATGTGTGTCAACTCTAATTCAATACAATATAAGAAATATTATCGCGCTCCCACTAACCCTTTTGTAGACGCATGGTTCATCTACGTTTTTGATAAAATCAAACTCTTTGATTGTCTCATCAAAACGAATGTTCCATCTACGAGAAGCTTGCTATAAACCATATATGGTTCGCAGCAGCTTACACACTAGGTTTTCATTTCTCTTGGAAAGAAAACAATCTAGCTAATTTCCAGATCTCATAGTCGTAGTAAGCAGCATTCGCAAGCAAAATCCGAACTGATTTTAATAGGACTACAGGTAAAAGGTTTCATCAAAGTCAATCCATTTCCTTTGTTTGAATTCTTTTACCAGAAGCCTGGCCTTATAGGTCTCCACCTGGCCATCTGCTATAATCAATCTTTTGTATATCGTATACATAGATTCCATTCCGGATTTCATGGCACTATGCCATTTCTCTGAGTCAACACTACTCATAGCCTCATTATAGGTTACAGGGTCGTCATCATCAATGATCGATAACTCATTGTCATTCTCAATGACAAGGCCATGTTACCTCTCAGGTTGGCGAGACACTCTCCCTGATCTATGAATGGGCTGTTCCACAAAAGGTTGTTCAGTCAGAACAGGTGTTTCCACTTGATCCGTAGTAGTTTGTGCTTCTTGAACTTCATCAAGTTCAATTTTGCTCCCACTGTTTCCTTCAAGGATAAACTCCTTTTCCAAGAAGGTAGCATGTCTGGATACAAACACCCGATGATCGGTGTAAAAGTAATACCCTAAAGTCTCTTTAGGATATCCCACAAAACTACATTTTACGGATCGATATTCCAGCTTATTTGGGTCAACTTACTTGACATAAGCTGGACATCCCAAAATCTTAACGTGTTTAAGACTCGGTTTCCTTTCTTTCCATATCTCATACGGAGTTTGAGGAACAGATTTGGAAAGCACCTTATTCAGTAAATATGCTGAGGTTTCCGATGCATAACCCCATAGAAATACTGGAAGATTTGCATAGCTCATCATGGACCGAACTATGTCTAACAAAGTTCGATTTCTCCTTTCAGATACCAATCTGGAGGAGTCCACTGGGAGACTATACCATTTACTTTGAGATAATCTAGAAACTATCCATTCAAGTATTCACCACCTCGATCTAATTGAAGAATTATAATATTATGTTTGGTTTGTTCCTCCACTTCATACTTATACTCTTTGAACATTTCAAAGACTTCAGACTTGTGTTTCATCAAACACATATCCGAATATAGATCTATCATCTATGAAAGTAATGAAGTATGACAATCCACCCATGGCTTGCTTAGACATTGGTCCACATACATCTGTGTGTATCATTCCTAGAAAATTTACAGTCATCTCTCCATGTCTACTAAATGGAGACTGCAGTGCCACTATAAAGTGAAATTTTCATCATCCCTTTTCTTTTATTAGTTTGTTCAATCTGAAGTAAATTATGTCACATATATACAGACTGTAATAACCCCAATTTTTGGGAAATTTTTGAAACCCTTATGAATAGTGTTTTTGCTGAATGAGAAAACTTTTCATGCCACACTATGTAGGGGTTCTGATATGGATATTCCGAGATTTTATTAGTACTTTATATGGGATATAAGTGTATGTAAAGATCGTCAGAATCCAATTCCGAACACTTGGATTTTTCCCGGAAATCCACTGGATACGGAGAGAATTGAGTATAAGGTAACAGGATAAAAAAGATTTAAATTAAAGGATTATAATAGAGGATCATAAAAAGGAATATAATGTATTGAGAAAGGTTAAGGGAACCTAAGTAATAAGATCCCGGGTATGATCCCTCAAACGATAAACGAAAATGAAAGTTAAGCGAACCGTATAACAGATCAGCGGTCATTAGGCAAATAATTAGGAAGTTAATCAAAGGGATTAGAGAGGATGATGTCACCCAACCAATGAGAAGAGGACAAGGAGGGGAGGATGACATCATGAGGATGACACAAGCATGACATAGAAGGGAAGGAAGTGTGGTTGAATTATAACCACACAAAATCAAGGTTAATTAAGTAATTAACCAAAAACAACACAAAAATCAACCAACCAAGCCAAAACATTTCATTTCACCAAACAAAACACAAAAATCTCTCTTCTTCTTCTTCATGCTCTCGGCTTCTTTTCTTAGAAATTGAAGATCCAAGCTCCACCACTTACTATTTAGCAAGGTAATTATCTAAGCTTCCCCATGGATAGTTACATACTTCCTATAAGTTTAAGCTTCTAATTCCAAGCCAATCTTTTTCTATAAATCATGGAAGAAGATGGTGAATAGTGTTTTTCAAGAAATAAAATTTGTGTTCTTGAAGTTTTGTTTAGATTAAGCTTGGATAAGGACTTTAAGGGTGATTCCAAGCCATTCTCTTGATTCTCCACTCTTCAAGGAAGGTATATCATCTCCAAACCCTAGATTCCTATGTATTATAAGATGATTTTGATTAGTAGGGTGATATTGTAGCTTGATGTTTGTGAGTTAGAGTTTGGGATTGAAATGGTATTGAATCGGATTGGTAAATCTTGTTGTTTTGGTTAAAAGAATGTAGTATAGTTAAATTCAAGCTTAGGCATAAGTATGAATGTTAAAATTGAATTGGTTGGGGTTGTTATGATGTGATAAGGATGGATGTTGGTTGTATGTTGGATTTGAGGTTGAATTGGGTTGGTTTTGAATGGTTTTAAATTGGGAAATCGCGTAAACATAGTCGTCGTAACGTCCGATTTTCTTTAGACTGTTTTTGGGCATAACATTAGGACCCGAGAACCCCCTGCTAGATTATGACCACTGCCATGTTTAGATAGATCATGTTACGAGCTTCGTTTTGATATGTAGTTCGTTCGATTCCGATGCACGGTTTAGGATAAACGACCGTTTCAAGTAACGGCGTTTCGCGAACGAAACTTTTCCCCTCGCCTTACTTTGAAACATAGGTTAAAGACCAAAAAGGGTTCATTAATGTATGAAACATTTATGGTAAGTGTGTTAGGCAGTTGGTAAGACACTCGCGAAGGAATCGCTTTAAAACTCGTAAAGGTTAAATTATTAAAAATGGTGGAGCCAAGAGTACTCGAGTGACTTAAGAGAGCCAGCGAGCGCAAAACAAACGTTAGAGTCTAAGTTAGTTAAAGTATAGATTTACAAGTGACTTTGGTTTAATTCCAACTTACTTGTTGTTTATAGGTTACCAGACTCGTCCCGAGCCTTTTATCACCTCAAGTCGCTCAGGCAAGTTTTCTACCAGTTATAACTGTTGTTGTGATGTATATATGTATTTGCATTATCTTGCGATAGATGCATGTTGGTTAATTAGCAAATGTTGCAATATATTGAAGCATGCTGCAATGGTATATATATGCATGCCTGTTTCGTATTCTGTCCATATATATCTGTTGATTCAGTTGATAATACCTATGCTAGAGGATAGCGGTAATTTGCATATACCCTTAGTATAGGGACCCAAAGGTGAAAATATTTTCTAAAACCTGGAGTCGAGGATCCCGAGTAGATTTTGTATATATGGATATAAATACATATATATATATATATACTTATATATATATATGGTCATAGTTTTCAAAATTATTAATCGAATAAGGTTTATTCGATAACTTTAACTTTATTTTATTAATGAATATTATTTTGAATATTCATTCGAGGACTTATGACTCCTTTTATTTTATTATTTGAATATTATTTGAATAATTCATTCGAGGGCTTATGACTCTTTTATATTATTTATTGAATATTATTTGAATATTCATTCGAGGGCTTATGACTCAGTTTATATTATTTAATGAATATTATTTGAATATTCATTTGAGGATCTATGACTCCGATTATTTGCTGAGATATATTCTTTATTTTATTAAAGAATAAGGTGTCAATAATCAAACTTATTTTCGATTATTCAAATAAAGATAGTACTTTCATATAAGTATATCTTTGGTTATTTAATACTCGTTTCAAGTATAAGTTTTAATACTTCTACTTCAATTATTTTTATAAAGATTATTCTTTATGGGAATATTATTTAAATAATAATATTCAGACATTTTCTAAATATTCTGGGGACTGATTTACTTCATTAAATCAGCTTTACTCCAAACACTCTTTAAAGTGTTTTCGAGTCTTCAAAATGATTTTTAAAAGTTAGAGCGGATCCCAAAACTCATTTTTTATTTAAGATCTTCCTTTTTAAGGGGATTTAAATACTCGCTCAAAACCTGAGGGATCCGGCTCTGTGGTGTATTTTATATTCACAACACGGTTGCAGTTTTGGTAAATGAATTGATTACTTACCCAACGTTCGGGAAGTAAGTCCATCTATTGAGTCGGCATAAGCAACATGGGCTCAGTGGGCGTCCATGATAGTGTAAGTGGCTCAGTGGGAGTCCATCAAATGCATAAGTGGCTGAGTGGCAGTCCAGCATAAGGTCCTATTACGACCAGGGTGATGACCAGTGGGGAATTCGTCCATCTACTAGTAGAAAAGGTTACTTATGGGTATCTTTGCCTGATCAGCAAGATATCTGGTTTATGCCAAATTCTTTTCCTTTCCAAATTTATTGGATATTGCAATTCTGTTCATACTTTACATGACAGAGGTTTTCAGGAAATTGTATAAAGAAGATGTATATGTGGATATATATATATATCAGAACTTAATGAAGTATATCATAACTTCATTTCTTTTAATAATATTTCAAAGATATAATCTATTCAAATCTTGTTTTGTAGTCTCATCTATGTGATGAACTTTTGAAACTGATTATAACTTGAACGGTGGTAGTTCAAGTAGTATTTGGGAAAGATATAAGTATATTGGGGTATCTTGTAACTTCGTCTTTTAAACTTATATCTAATTAATAATTGTCTTATGAATGACAAAGATTTTCAGAAAAACGTTGAGACAAGGTTAGATATATGAGATCACCTTGCAACGATATTTTTTTTATACAGTTATACACTGGGACTTTGTGTATATTATGCATGGAAGAGGACTTCCAATATTTTGAAAAGTATATATGTATATATATACTGAATATTTTGCGACTTCATCGCATTAAAATATCAAACTTGGTTCATTTCTTTTGACCAAGACTTTCATGAGTACTATGAGAAGGCTCATATATTGTTAATCATTATACATATTATTTTGGTGGGCTTGCTGCTCACCCTTGCTTTCTTCTTTCATCACACAACATCAGATAGATAAGATGAACAGGACCAAGCTCCCAATTCGCAAGCGGATAGGAAACGTTCCGCAGCTTTCTGGAAGCGTTGAGGCCGCTGTAGCTGAGGTAGAAATTACCAATAGGCTAAGTTTTCAACTAATAATGTACCAGACTTATGTATAATTATGAATTGTAATAATGGCAAAGAAATGTAAATTTATTCAGAAACCTTTTTAAGGTGTATTGACATATAATTGTGGAATAAAACGACTTGTGATTATTTTTGGATATTCATCTCTGAGACTATAACTTGTGGTGTGTGTGTTTATTGTGGGGTCACAGTACAGAGTAGTTGATTGTGTATTAAGATTGGGTGTTATTAAGGGAAATGGAACTCGTGACAACCCGGATCCCCGACCCCGGATTTGGGGGTGTTACAGAAATGGTATCAGAGCTAAGCGTTATAAACCTCAGAGATGATGTGACGTTAAGATAATAAGTTCACAAAGATAATAAGAACTCTTGCCAAGTTCATAGTCGGGCCACCTAACATAGTACTGACAGTTAAAACCCTTATGGGAACCCTTATAAATATCGTGATAGGAGCGTAGTTCGTTATCGTATATGGTAGCGGGACTCCGAACCCTAAGGTTGAGGAGCAACAGTGCGATGATGTTTTATTACTAATTGGAGATCGGATTGTGGATCCGATAGAGTGTCCTAATGCAGGACCGGATGATGTTGATATTGAGGATGTAGCGGTTGAGGATGTTGTCCTAGAAGGGATAGTTGTTGAGGAGGATCCCATGGAGGATCCTGACAAGATTGGATAAAGGACCACTGATGAATTGATGACCATGGTTAGGTCGACTACCAGAGGTAGGATTGGCCGGTCACTACCGGAGGTTCGTTCAAGTTTGTAAAGGTAGTAGCCCCTTTAACGCGGCTTACTCGTAAGACTGAGAAGTTTGAATGGACAGAGAAATGCGAGAACAGCTTTCAAGAACTGAAGCAGAGGTTGGTGATGGCCCCTATGCTGGCGTTGCCGGATGGAAAAGGAGATTTTGTGAAGTGTAGTGACGCTTCGCACAAGGGCATAGGGTGCGTGCTTATGCAACACGGTAAGGTAATCGCGTACATGTCAAGACAATTAAGGTAATATGAAATTCGATATCCCCGCCCATGAGCTTAGGCTCGTGGCAATAGTTTTACCCTAAAGATTGGAGGCACTACTTGTATGGAGAGAAGTGCGAGAATTACCTAAGCCATAAGTGCTCTAGTACATTTTCACGTAGAAAGAGCTCAATATATGCCAGAGGAGGTAGTTAGAGCTAATCAAGAATAATGATTGGGAGATTCTTTATCATTCGGGGAAATCCAATGTGGTGGCTGATGCCCTTAGTAAAAAGGAGAGACTCAAGATGATAATGTCTTTGGGAGAGTTTATAAGAGATTTTGGAAATAGTAGTGAAGGTAACCGGAGCCGGTACCGAAAAGCTGTTTGAGATTGCAATAGAGACCGAATTATTGGAAAAGAGCATACGGTGCCAGAGAAAGGTGATGAATGAAGGCAGAGAGCCAACAAATAAATATGAGATTAATACCGAGAAAGATGATAAGGGAATAATGAGGTATTCCTATAGAATTTGGGTTCCGAAAGTTCAAGAGCGTAAGGATGAGAACTTAGATGAGAGCCATAGTTTGAGGAATAAGATTTAGAGCAAACCCTGAACGTGATAGTTAGGGAGGTCGCCATCAAGATAGAAGGAACCCATGACATAATGGAGTGGAAAATGAGGATTTTAAATTAAAAGATGACCCCAATTATGGGGAGTAGGATGAAACATTTCATACTAAGGAAACAGAAAGTCGAGTAAGGAAAGGAGACCCGAGACGGTACTCCTATACGGCAATTCATGGACCTGTCTAGACAGAACTTAGACTATTATCCCCAACCACCACCTTGAGGAAACAATGCGATAGGAAATTCTTTCAGGACCTGTAAGTCTCTAAGCTCTCAGAGTTCCAAGGAACAGGTTGACCCAGTCGAGGCAAGAGCCTGGCTAAAGGAAATATAGGAATCATTTGATATTCTAAATGATTGACGAATCTCAAAAGACTATTTTTGTCACTTACCCTCCTAAGAGAGTGGCCACCCGCTGGTGAAAGGCCAAGGAAGGCACGGAGCAAGAGATTATAATAAACTGATTTAAGTTCAGTCAATTGTTTTCGGGAAAGTAATTCCCAAAGATAAGGAGATAGTGTAAAAGCTTTGGAGCTAGAACAAAAGTGGATGAGTATGATGAAATATGAAGCTAAGTTGTAAAAGTTGTCAAGATTCGTTCTGATGACAAGAATCCCAGAACGATGTGATGCTTGAAGTCAATGATTAGTGGGTTCATGAAATAATGATAAGAGAAAGGAAAATAAAAAGAAACTGAAGTGGAAAGGAATATAAAGCCAATAGAGTTTGAGGAATGATAAGGGAGTTGGGTATGAGGAAACCCTAAAGACTCGTAGCAATAGAAATAGAAAAGTATGTAATCGTCAGGATGAGGGTGATTCACCATGAGTTAAAATAGATGGTTGAAGGCATAAGAGATACATATATAATTATCCCCTGTAAGTTGGGAGAATTCAATGAAACCTTGAGATAATGCGAAGGGTAAATAATGAGACGCGGATAGACTAAGGAGACAAGGAAGTAAGAAATTAAGAAAATTGGATGAAGGAAGTGACCTTCAAGAATGGGAAGTGTAAGACCGGTGGCATGATATCTAGAAAGGGAGACGCCAGGTATGAAAGATATCCCAACATTGAGGGGACTGTTGAGATAAACAACAAAAGTACATAAGGAATTATTAAGAAGAAGTTCATGTTGAACATGACCAATATCTTCCAGAACATCCATGTTATCATTGCCAAATCAGGAAAGAAAAGCGGATGACCATTGTTATCTTTTGGAGGCCATATGGATTGACCTCAATTTGAATAAGGATGCTATTATGAAGTTAGGTATAGACTATCGAAGTGGGAATGATTGTATAAGACACCCTTATCAGGGATATATGACTTGATTTATCCATGGAAGAAGGCAGGTACCTTTTAAAGATGGAATTAAGGATAGAACATCGGTAACTTAAAATGAATCCTCGGGGAATGCATAAAAGTTGGAATTTCACCCTTAATAGGGATAGTGTGAGTTTTGACAGTATGAATTGGAAATGATTAAGGTAATAACAACCTTTAAGAATCAGTGGAGAAATTTTTCAGAAGTATATAGACAATGATTCTGGTATTAATAAATGGTATCTTGATATGCCCTGTATCTAGGGAATACAAGAGGAACGATTGAAGGATAACCTTAGAGGTTTTACAAGGAGAAAGGTAATATTCAAAATTCTCAAGAATAGAAATGTTGATAAAGGAAATATGACGTAATTATAATGATGCCAAGTGGGGCACGTGTTAAACCACGAGAACGTATGAATCGAACCAGTAAAGGTCGAAATTGTTCAGGGCAATTAGGGCCCAGAATAAAAGATGTTCTAAGTATGATTGAGAGTCAGTCTTGATAGTGATTAGCCTCTAAAGACTGAGGCAATAACTTATGGAAAAATGGTGATTTTTTTTTTACTCATCTGATTTTAAGGAAAACATCTTCACTCAAGCAGTGATCGGAAATAGTGTAGAAAATTAGTGAAAGTGGTTAAGACGACATTGATTGTAAGGAAATATTACTATCAGGAAAGGCCAAAGAGGTGGCCGACACTTTAAATGTAAGAGGATAATTACAGGCGCTCGTGCCAGAGGAATACAGTAATAATGGTTGAAGCCGTAAAGGTTGTTTTATGGTTGGAGAGATTGACATTCCTTCTGATGACTGTGCAAATACCCAACCCTAATAGTAGTTGGTAAAGGTTTAATTCGTGTAATCGCCATGAGCAGGCTATCTATCTCAGAAGATACTATCTTGAGATAAGCCAGGACCATATTTCAAAAAGGACTAAACAAACCTTTGAGTTAAGTCTTCTATTGAAGGCATATGATTAAGAATGGTATTAACCTGCTATCGTTCCTTTGAGCGAAACTCTTCTGCAATTTTATCTGCTTCATGTCATGTATGTATGTCAGAATCAGGAGTGTACTCCATGAATCATGAATGGTGATTATGTTACCTCCTTAGAAGGATTTGATACGACATGTATGGACTCCGTATGGTTAGATATTAAGACTTCATGGAAAATGAATGACTACAGTAGGTCAGTGGTGGACCATAGTAAGGCAGCAATGATTCTGCGAGTATTGAGCTGAATACAACCGTGAGAGTTGTATTGGAATGGGTGTTGAGATTGAGTACCACTAATCGAGTCGTGGTAGTGTATAAGTTATCATTGATAGACTAATTAAGTAGAGTATCTACCTAGTGCATAGTTATTCTTTGTTATCAATAGAGAGTCGTATTATTATACGAGGAAGGTTGCGGTGCAAGCATAGAATTCTAGTAACGATGATGTATAGAATGAGATCCCTGATTCGATTTTCGATGTCGAGGGAGTTTCAAAGGTGATTGTGTATAACCAATATAATATTAGGAACGGAAGGTGATAGCGATTACGAACTGGAAAAGAATGGGTATTGAGAAGCAAAAGCTATAATGATTAGAAGTTATGATGAAAGTCTGTGTAATAGACTTGAAAGAATTTGGAATGATCACTTAACGCGGATTAAGTTATCTTACGACAATAGATCATATGTCAGTATTGAGGTATCGCCTTATGAGATCCTTGAGGGAAGACAATGTCGATTTCCCTTATGATTAGGACGAAGTTGTAGAGCGCAAGATGCTCGGACCCGCAGTAGTCCAAAGGACCAAGGATATAATAGATCTAATCAGAGGACGACTGGTAGTAGCCAGGAAGGACATAAGAAGTATGTCGATTTGACACGAAAGGACAAAGAATAGGAAGGAGGCAACCTTGTATTGTTAAAAGTATTCCCTTGAAAAGAATTAATGAGATTCGGAAAGAAAGGAAAGCTAAGTCCACCAATTGTTGGACCCTTGGATATATTAAGAAGTATTGGGAAGTTAGCATATGAGCTAGCCTTACCCCAGAACATGTAGCAAGTCATAACGTGTTTCACGTATCAATGTTAAGAAAGTGTAATTCGGATGCCAGATAAATAGGGGCATAGGAGCGCATAGACATGCAACAAGACGTAACCTATATGGAGCAACCAGGAAGGGTATAGATTAAGAAGGAACAAGTGCTTAGGAGAAGGGTTATCAAACTAGTAAGAGTTTGATGGTAGGACCACAATATGGAAAAATTTACTCGAGAGTTAGAAAGTGCAATGCTAAGAGAGTATCCCTATATATTTTCAATTTGATTCCGGGACGGAATCCTTTTAAGGAGGGGAGACTGTAATAACCCCAATTTTTGGGAAATTTTTGAAACCCTTATGAATAGTGTTTTTGCTGAATGAGAAAACTTTTCATGCCACACTATGTAGGGGTTCTGATATGGATATTCCGAGATTTTATTAGTACTTTATATGGGATATAAGTGTATGTAAAGATCGTCAGAATCCAATTCCGAACACTTGGATTTTTCCCGGAAATCCACTGGATACGGAGAGAATTGAGTATGAGGTAACAGGATAAAAAGGATTTAAATTAAAGGATTATAATAGAGGATCATAAAAAGGAATATAATGTATTGAGAAAGGTTAAGGGAACCTAAGTAATAAGATCCCGGGTATGATCCCTCAAACGATAAACGAAAATGAAAGTTAAGCGAACCGTATAACAGATCAGCGGTCATTAGGCAAACAATTAGGAAGTTAATCAAAGGGATTAGAGAGGATGATGTCACCCAACCAATGAGAAGAGGACAAGGAGGGGAGGATGACACAAGCATGACATAGAAGGGAAGGAAGTGTGGTTGAATTATAACCACACAAAATCAAGGTTAATTAAGTAATTAACCAAAAACAACACAAAAATCAACCAACCAAGCCAAAACATTTCATTTTACCAAACAAAACACAAAAATCTCTCTTCTTCTTCTTCATGCTCTCGGCTTCTTTTCTTAGAAATTGAAGATCCAAGCTCCACCACTTACTATTTAGCAAGGTAATTATCTAAGCTTCCCCATGGATAGTTACATACTTCCTATAAGTTTAAGCTTCTAATTCCAAGCCAATCTTTTTCTATAAATCATGGAAGAAGATGGTGAATAGTGTTTTTCAAGAAATAAAATTTGTGTTCTTGAAGTTTTGTTTAGATTAAGCTTGGATAAGGACTTTAAGGGTGATTCCAAGCCATTCTCTTGATTCTCCACTCTTCAAGGAAGGTATATCATCTCCAAACCCTAGATTCCTATGTATTATAAGATGATTTTGATTAGTAGGGTGATATTGTAGCTTGATGTTTGTGAGTTAGAGTTTGGGACTGAAATGGTATTGAATCGGATTGGTAAATCTTGTTGTTTTGGTTAAAAGAATGTAGTATAGTTAAATTCAAGCTTAGGCATAAGTATGAATGTTAAAATTGAATTGGGTGGGGTTGTTATGATGTGATAAGGATGGATGTTGGTTGTATGTTGGATTTGAGGTTGAATTGGGTTGGTTTTGAATGGTTTTAAATTGGGAAATCGCGTAAACATAGCCGTCGTAACATCCGATTTTCTTTAGACTGTTTTTGTGCATAACATTAGGACCCGAAAACCCCCTGCTAGATTATTACCACTGCCATGTTTAGATAGCTCATGTTACGAGCTTCGTTTTGATATGTAGTTTGTTCGATTCTGATGCACGGTTTAGGAGAAACGACCGTTTCAAGTAACGGCGTTTCGCGAACGAAACTTTTCCCCTCGCCTTACTTTGAAACATAGGTTAAAGACCAAAAAGGGTTAATTAATGTATGAAACATTTATGGTAAGTGTGTTAGGCAGTTGGTAAGACACTCGCGAAGGAATCGCTTTAAAACTCGTAAAGGTTAAATTATTAAAAATTGTGGAGCCAAGGGTACTCGAGTGACTTAAGAGAGCCAGCGAGCGCAAAACAAACGTTAGAGTCTAAGTTAGTTAGAGTATAGATTTACAAGTGACTTTGGTTTAATTCCAACTTACTTGTTGTTTATAGGTTACCAGACTCGTCCCGAGCCTTTTATCACCCCAAGTCGCTCAGGCAAGTTTTCTACCAGTTATAACTGTTGTTGTGATGTATATATGTATTTGCATTATCTTGCGATAGATGCATGTTGGTTAATTAGCAAATGTTGCAATATATTGAAGCATGCTGCTATGGTATATATATATGCATGCCTGTTTCGTATTCTGTCCATATATATCTGTTAATTCAGTTGATAATACCTATGCTAGAGGATAGCGGTAATTTGCATATACCCTTAGTATAGGGACCCAAAGGTGAAAATATTTTCTAAAACCGGGAGTCGAGGATCCCGAGTAGATTTTGTATATATGGATATAAATACATATATATATATATATACTTATATATATATATATATGGTCATAGTTTTCAAAACTATTAATCGAATAAGGTTTATTCGATAACTTTAACTTTATTTTATTAATGAATATTATTTTGAATATTCATTCGAGGACTTATAACTCAGTTTATATTATTTAATGAATATTATTTAAATATTCATTTGAGGATCTATGACTCCGATTATTTGCTGAGATATATTCTTTATTTTATTAAAGAATAAGGTGTCAATAATCAAACTTATTTTCGATTATTCAAATAAAGATAGTACTTTCATATAAGTATATCTTTGGTTATTTAATACTCGTTTCAAGTATAAGTTTTAATACTTCTACTTCAATTATTTTTATAAAGATTATTCTTTATGGGAATATTATTTAAATAATAATATTCAGACATTTTCTAACTATTCTGTGGACTGATTTACTTCATTAAATCAGCTTTACTCCAAACACTCTTTAAAGTGTTTTCGAGTCTTCAAAATGATTTTTAAAAGTTAGAGCGGATCCCAAAACTCATTTTTTATTTAAGATCTTCCTTTTTAAGGGGATTTAAATACTCGCTCAAAACCTGAGGGATCCGGCTCTGTGGTGTATTTTATATTCGCAACACGGTTGCAGTTTTGGTAAATGAATTGATTACTTACCCAACGTTCGGGAAGTAAGTCCATCTATTGAGTCGGCATAAGCAACATGGGCTCAGTGGGTGTCCATGATAGTGTAAGTGGCTCAGTGGGAGTCCATCAAATGCATAAGTGGCTGAGTGGCAGTCCAGCATAAGGTCCTATTACGACCAGGGTGATGACCAGTGGGGAATTCGTCCATCTACTAGTAGAAAAGGTTACTTATGGGTATCTTTGCCTGATCAGCAAGATATCTGGTTTATGCCAAATTCTTTTCCTTTCCAAATTTATTGGATATTGCAATTCTGTTCATACTTTACATGACAGAGGTTTTCAGGAAATTGTATAAAGAAGATGTATATGTGGATATATATATATATATATATATATCAGAACTTAATGAAGTATATCATAACTTCATTTCTTTTAATAATATTTCAAAGATTTAATCTATTCAAATCTTGTTTTGTAGTCTCATCTATGTGATGAACTTTTGAAACTGATTATAACTTGAACGGTGGTAGTTCAAGTAGTATTTGGGAAAGATATAAGTATATTGGGGTATCTTGTAACTTCGTCTTTTAAACTTATATCTAATTAATAATTGTCTTATGAATGACAAAGATTTTCAGAAAAACGTTGAGACAAGGTTAGATATATGAGATCACCTTGCAACGATATTTTTTTTATACAGTTATACACTGGGACTTTGTGTATATTATGCATGGAAGAGGACTTCCAATATTTTGAAAAGTATATATGTATATATATATATATACTGAATATTTTGCGACTTTATCGCATTAAAATATCAAACTTGGTTCATTTCTTTTGACCAAGACTTTCATGAGTACTATGAGAAGGCTCATATATTGTTAATCATTATACATATTATTTTGGTGGGCTTGCTGCTCACCCTTGCTTTCTTCTTTCATCACACAACATCAGATACATAAGATGAACAGGACCAAGCTCCCAATTCGCAAGCGGATAGGAAACGTTCCGCAGCTTTCTGGAAGCGTTGAGGCCGCTGTAGCTGAGGTAGAAATTACCAATAGGCTAAGTTTTCAACTAATAATGTACCAGACTTATGTATAATTATGAATTATTATAATGGCAAAGAAATGTAAATTTATTCAGAAACCTTTTTAAGGTGTATTGACATATAATTGTGGAATGAAACGACTTGTGATTATTTTTGGATATTCATCTCTGAGACTATAACTTGTGGTGTGTGTGTTTATTGTGGGGTCACAGTACAGAGTAGTTGACTGTGTATTAAGATTGGGTGTTATTAAGGGAAATGGAACTCGTGACAACCCGGATCCCCGACCCCGGATTTGGGGGTGTTACACAGATCATTATTTAAAGCACCACATCCATAAAGAATATTATCTCGAAGAATAGAACATTCATTATTCTCAATAATAAATGAAAATCCATCCAAGTCTAACTTGGGAATAATATTCCTCACAATCGAGGGAACAAAATAACAATTATTTCAAACAATAGTCTTGCCCGTAGGCCTATCTAAATGAAATGATTCCACATCTACAGCAGCAACTCTTGCTCCATTTCCCATCAGTAGAATCACCTCCTCTTCCTCAAGAGTCCTACTTCTCCTTGGTCCCTGCAACAAATTGCAGATTTGAGAACCACAGGCGGTATCTAATACCCAAGTAGAAATTTGATTTAATGACATATTCACTTCTATCATGAACATACCTGAATTAGAAGCGGTGGTCTCACTACCCTTCTTCTTCAATTCTGCAAGGTAAACCTTGCAGTTCCTCTTCCAGTGCCCCACCTTGTTACAGTGAAAGCAAACAACTTTGCTCTTGGGGTCTTCAGCTTTTGGTGGAACCGGCGTTTTCTCACCTACTTTCTTCTTCTTGGAAGAGTTCCTCTTCCTTTTCTTAGGAGTGGAACCTTCACCAATTAGAAGAACATAACTCTTCTTAGGGGGAAAATTCGATTCCGCAGTCTTCAACATGTTGTGGAGTTCAGGCAGGCTGACATCCAACTTATTCATGTGAAAGTTCACAACAAACTGTGAGAACGAACTCGGAAGCGATTGCAAGACCAAGTCTTGGCTCAGCTCCCCATCCATGGCAAAACCAAGTTGTCCAAGACGTTCAATCAAATTGATCATCTTAAGTACATGGTCATTCACAGATGATCCCTCAGACATCCTACAACCGAACAGCTCCTTCGATATCTCATATTGAGCCGTCCTCCCCGCTACATCATACAACTCTTGTAGATGCATTAGGATAGTGTGAGCATCCCTATGCTCATGTTGCTTCTGTAGCTCAATGTTCATGGAAGCTAGCATGATGCATTGAGCAACATTTGCATCATCTATCCACTTACGATACACAACATGTTCATCATTATGTGCATCACTAGCAGGTTCAGTAGGCTTAGTTGAGTCAATCACGTATTCCAGCTTCTCAATCCTGAGAACAATTCTCAAGTTTCGAAGCCAGTCAGCATAATTAGGACCAGTCAATTTGTGAGCATCTAGTATGCTCCTGAGTGATAGTGCAGAAGACATAACGTATAAAGTAAATCTGTAAATGATAAACACATAACAACACTTAGAAAATATTCGATTTCATTTCAAAACACTATATGAATCGGGTCTTTATTCATAAGTGGCTCCCACTAGTTTATCTAATTTATTCAACCCTCTACGTGAAAAATTAAGCATTCATAATGCTAGTGGGAATAGGGATCCTACATTCCATTACACAACCCCGACTATGGTATGAAACGCCATGTAATGTTCAATAGGCAGACAACTCTTGTCAATTACATCTAATATTATTCCCTAATCAAACTTTAGCCTCTTGAATAATTGAGTCACGGCTGTGGCACGACAAACTCAATATTCTAAGTCAAGTCTAACCCAACATTCCGTACAATTGAATCAGTCCCCAAAGGCCCACGGTTGTGGCACATAACGACCTTTAGATTCTTATTCAATGTATACATCTCTATGTAATAGACAAGTATTTCTTATTTCGAAATCAAAGCCCTCGGCTGTGGCACGAAACGACAATGATTCAAAAATAAAAACTACTTTCTATCATGTTGGAAGGCTATGACCGACACAAGCCCGTTGTATCATTGGCCAATTACTACTTGATATTATTCAATTTTAGAGGGATTATATTACGTTACAATCATAATCATATTATAAAGAGATTCTTCCTTTTAAATTAAATATTTCAAATCAATAATCAATAATCAGACGATTCCCAGATCGGGTGGAGCATTGTCAAAAGGCGTCACTTAATAACCCTTTCTTACAGATAGAAATCTGTTGTTGACAGAATCATCCTTTCTCTCATATCGAAAATTCATATTCAATTACGTGTTTCATAAACACAAGAATCTCATGATTGTATTCATAATATTGTTCTTAAGGTTATGAAACAATTTCACTATACTAGGTTGTCTAACAAACGCCTTATGTTCATTTAAGTTCACCTAAATCTATCATCGCATGATAAACTAAGTATATATCACATATATAAACATGAATAAACATCAAGGTAGGCATGTTACATCTCTATGTATCACAAGAAGCATTTAAAAGCAATTAAAGACAGTCAAAAACAGCTTTAATACACTTCATGGAAATATAAACAGTTCAAAACTTTTATATAAACTAAAATTGATCACTCCATTAGATCCGTCTCGAAAAAACGAATCCAACGGTATATTGCACGCCTAAAACGGAGTTACGAAACTCCCAGAAAATCAATTTTAAAATCAACAGAAGGGCTGTAACGCATTTTGGTGATGCGTTACAGCCTTTTAAGCCATTTAAAAGGTGTAACGCGTTCCCTGAATGCGTTACAGGTGTGTAACACATTCCGTTACACCCCTATTTTTTTTTGTTTTCTTAGCCGCCACCTGGTTTCTTGGAATCCGCGCCGCCCTGTACCTATGTATGCCGTTCTTTGCTTCCGTGCAGCAGACAACATTCAACAGCAGAGCAGGTGTACAAATATATAACAGATATATACATACAAACAATTCATATATATATATATAACTTTATTTAATTACGAATTTAATTGATACAACTTCAAAAATTCATAATAAAAAATCTATACATCATAAAATTATGACAAAAATACCCAGATGATCTACAACACTTGTAGAACCCAGATCAACATTCAAAATTATTCTGAGAAACGATTTCTCATCAGGCAAAATTAATCCATAATATAACTTGTAAAAATCATAATTAATTCATACAAGCACATAAAATTCTGAAATTTTTACCACAGATCTATATGCATACAACCTATGCTCTGATACCAATGTTGGATTTTTAACGCAGCGGGGCGTGGCAAAATACTTTTACACATACAAAATCCAAATAAAAGCATATAAATCGTGAATAAAAATTCGAGAGATCGAATCTAACCTTTAAAAATAATTCGGAGACAACGATCAGAAATCCTTAGCAGTTACTCCTCAAGTGTGAAGCACTCCACCGGTATCCATCAAGAAAACGATGTTAAGGAGGAGGAAGGAGGTGGAGAGAATTGGGTTTTCCAAACTTTTTGGGTTTTCGGGTTTCGAGGTTGGAAAATAAAATTAGGGTCTATAATAGTATATTTATAGGAAAAATTTTCAGCTGAAATTTTCCCATAAATATTATTATTATTATCCCATTTATTATTCTCATTAATAATTAAAACACATTTTAATCATTAATCCTTTTTCTAAACACTTTAGAAATAATTCTCTCTCTTGATTTAATTTCCAAAAATTAAATCCTTAATTAATAATATTAAGAACTTTTCTTAATTAATTTATAATCAATTAAATCTCATTTAATCAATTATTAAATTTGCCAAATAATTATTTATTTCACAAATAAATAATTATTAGCCATTATTAATTAATTCCTCCACCAATAAATCATTCTCTTTTTATGGTGTGACCCTGTAGGTTCAATATTAAGCCGGTAGTAGAAATAAATAATAATAAAACTATTTTATCATTATCTATATAAATTCTCTAATTTATTAAATATGATTAATTAATTAATCACATTTATTCTACATCGTGAGTGATGCTTCTCAACATATCGCGACTATCCGGATAATATGAATTCACTGCTTAGAATACCAAGAACCTGTCAGTGAATAGTTACCGTACAATAAACTCCTTCTACCCTACAGTGTCCCGATTAAATACAAGGCATGGATCTCGTGTCAAGCCTATCTAATTCAATCACTTGCTTACCATTTACTATGCGTAGTTCTATGCAAATTAGAAACTCCTTTCTAATTTCATTCACTCTGGCCAGAGATTCCTGACCTAGCATAAGTGGATCAGCCTTGAACATTCGCTTCCTTCACTGGAAGGGGTAGATCCTTTATTGATCATAAACTATCTTCGTGTACAAATTCCTATACCCAGAAGAGCCCGAATAATTGTCCCTGGAGACTAAGAACTAAACCAAAGCATAGTTCAGTGTACACAAGATGACTATGATGATCTCAAGTCTAAGAATACTTGTACAACTATCACTAAGTGAACAACTGCTGACACGTGAGTGAACTCCATCAGTTGTTCAGTTGTGTGAGTCATGTTCAGTGAACTTATTCTATAATAAGCACCTACATACTAGCTATAGTGTCACCACACAAATGTCTATGAGAACAGACATCCTTCATAATGAAGCAAGCATAGTATGTACCGATCTTTGCGGATTATTAATTACCAGTTAGTAATCCTACGACCAGGAACTATTTAAGTTTAGAGTTATCATCTTTTTAGGTCTCACTATTATGATCTCATCATAATCCATAAAAAGCTTTACTCTAAACTATGGTATATCTTATTTAAACACTTAAATAGATAAAGCCCGTAATAAAAACAAAACAAGTCTTTATTAATATCAATGAAATTAAAACAGATTACATAAAAGTTATTCCTAAATCCTAATACATGATTGGACTTAGGACATATTCCTTTCAAATGTTTCTTCCTACTTTCAACAAAGAGAACAGCAAGACGAATAATTTTCTCCTACTGTTGAAGAGTGTGGAGGCGAAATTCTTTTTGGAAAAATACAAGATCATTTTTGATGACGTCTAGAAGTTGAATCCATATATCGTATGGAATGTTGTTGATGGGATATGGAGTTTGGATTCCATTTCGAAAAATTGTCACAATATTTATGCTATAGCAGTAGAACCAGCTGGAGTTCACCATTGTTTGTGAGAAATGAAAATGAAGAGATGTGTTTGAGTAGGAGAAGATGTGATTTGATTGAAGGATGAGTGGTCATTTAAATAACCGATAAAGAGAGAGATGGAATATCAAGAGACCATGGATTTTACTAATAATTAACTGAAGAGTTAACTTAATGAATTAACCAAAAATCATATTAAGGTGCGTCTCCCTAGACTGATTTGTTATGATGACAATGATATATTTATTCATACATGTACAATTAGTAAATAAATTTACTTAATTTATCATGCATATAATAAAATACATCAAATATTCCTGGCTTAATATCTAAAACAACATTTAGGATATATCAGGATTTGATCAATATACATCAGGATTTGATCAAATATAAATTGAAAGGAATTTATTTGTCCCAACTAACTATACCAAGTTCATTTACAAGCTTTGTAAATGTTGCTTCAGGTAATAGTTTTGTCAAGATATCAGCCAGCTGCTGATCAGTAAGAACAAAATGAAGCTTTATGGTTCCTTCCATGACATGCTCTCTTATGAAGTGATATCTAATACTGATGTGTTTAGTAAGAGACTGTTGCACCGGATTTCCTGTCATAGCAATAGCACTTTGATTATCACAATAAATAGGAATTTTTGAAAATGATAAACCACAGTCCATGAGCTGATTTCGCATTCATAACAACTGAGCACGGCAACTCCGGCTACAATATATTCAGCCTCAGCAGTTGAAGTAGAAATAGATTTCTGCTTCTTGCTAAACCATGAGACTAATCTGCCTCCCAAAAATTGACAGCTTCCTAATGTACTCTTCCTGTCTATTTTGCATCCAGCAAAATCAGCGTCTGAATAACCACATAATGCAAAATCAGCTTCCCTTGCGTACCAGAGTCCAAGTGAAACAGTACCCTTGAGGTATCTGAAAATTCTCTTTGCTGCAATTAGATGTGGCTCCCTTGGATTTGCCTGAAATCTTGCACACAAATAAGTGGCAAACATAATGTCTGGCCTACTATCAGTTAGGTATAAAAGAGAACCAATCATACCTCTGGAGTTTCTTACATCAACTGTTGTACCTTCATGAGGATCAAGTTTTGTAGCCGTTGCCACAGGAATACTTGGAGTTGCACTTTCTTGCATATTAAACCTCTTCAGTAGATTCTTTGTGTACTTGGACTGATTAATATAAATAACATTATCAGTCTATTTAATGTGTAAGCCTAGGAAATAGCTCATCTCTCCCATCATACTCATTTGACATCTTGATTGCATCAACTTTGAAAACTTATCACATAGTGTTTGATTAGTTGATCCAAAAATGATATCATCCACATAAATTTGAACTAAAAGAAAATCTTTACCTTTATTCAGATAAAATAAGGTTTTATCTATTGTACCTCTTTTGAATCCACTTTCAAGTAGAAACTGAGCAAGGGTTTCATACCATGCTCTAGGTGCTTGCTTCAGTCCATAAAGTGCTTTATCAAGTCTGTAAACATAGTCAGAATATTTAGGATCCACAAATCCTGGTGGTTGTTCAACATAGACTTCCTCTTCAAGTTCTTCATTGAGAAATGCACTCTTGACATCCATCTGGAAAACTTTAAACTTCTTGTGAGCAGCATATGCCAAGAAGATTCTGATTTCTTCCAGCCTAGCAACAGGAGGAAATGTCTCATCATGGTCAATACTTTCTTGTTGGGAATAACCGTTAGCCACCAATCTTGCCTTGTTTCTGATGATGGTTCCATCAGAATCAGTCTTATTTCTAAAGACCCACTTTGTGCCTCCAATTGACCTGTTCTTAGGTCTAGGCACCAGCTTCTACACTTCATTTCTTTCGAACTCATTCAATTATTCTTGCATAATTATGACCCAATCTGCATCCTTGAGTGCATCTTCTACTTTCTTTGGCTCTTCTTTTCAAAGTAGATTATGATATAAACATTCATTCTGAGTTGCATTTCTTGTCTTTACACCATCATCAACATTTCCAATGACCAGATCAGGAGTATGATCTTTAGTCCATTTTCTGGCACTGGGAAGTGTTCTTCTGGAGCTAGATACTCCCCCTGAATTATATGCCTCATCAAATGCATTTGCGGCTCCCCCTGAATCTGTTGTGTTATCACCTGATGAAATATTAGGACTTGACTCATGTTCATCTGATGTTGAATCATCATTGGATTCTGAGATATTAGATTGAGAAGAACCTTGAGATGATTCTTCAGTGTTATTACCTTTAGCCGACCCTTGTTGTTGCTCCCCCTCAACATGTGCAGGTTCATTAGTACAATGATTATCTTCAGAATCTGAAGGAGTGTCAGGATTTGGATCATCAGGATTTGACAGTTCATTAGAGTTTGATCCAGATTCCAACAATGCATTTTCATTTGCAAAGATTAGACTTTCATGAGTGTCTTCTTCAAAACCAGGATTCTTCTTATCATCAAAAGATACATTTATGGAGACAACTACAGTGTTTGTTCTCAGATTGAAAACTCTGTATGCTCTTGATGGTGAGTATCCAAAAAAAAATTCCTTCATCAGCTTTTGATTCAAACTTTCCTAGCTGATCAGTATGAGTTCTCAAAACAATGCACTTACATCCAAATACATGAAGATGTTTGAGACTGGGCTTCTTTTCTTTCAGCATCTGATAAGGAGTAACACCATGTCTGTTTATTAGAGTGATATTCTGAGTATAACATGTTGTGTTTACTGCTTCAGCCCCAATGTAAGTGGGTAGTTTTGCTTCTTCTAGCAGAGTTCTGCCAGCTTCAATCAAAATTATGTTCTTCCTCTCAACAATACCATTTTGTTGAGGTGTACCAGGAGCTGAGAATTGTTGTGCTATGTCTTTGTACTTGCAGAATTCCTCCATTTTTGAATTCTTGAATTCAATGTCATTATCACTTCTCAGAGTTTTCACTTTATGAGTGGATCCATTTTCAATTTGCTTTATGTGGGCCAGAAGAATTTCTGGAGTTTCATCCTTCGTGTGTAGAAAATATACCCAAGTATATCTGGTGAAATCATCAACAATTATGAGTGTGTACCTTTTCTTATTGATGGACATTATGTTAACTGGTCCAAAGAGGTTCAAGTGTAGCATGTGATATGGCTCATAAATAGAGAATTTTGTTTTGCTTTTGAAAGATATTCTTCTTTGTTTGGACTTTTGACAAGCATCACAAAGACCATCAGATAAGTATAGTGTATTTGGTAATACTCTTACAAGCTCCTTCTTGGCAAGTTCATTGATTGAATTGAAGTTGAGATGTGAGAGCTTCTTATGCCAGTTCCAGCTTTTATCTACTGATGCCTTAAAGATAAGGCAAGTAGCTTCCTTTTCAAGACTTTCATGTAGCCTTACTTCATATATGTTACCATGTTTGTATCCTATCAACACTATTTTCTTTGACTTTTTATGAACAACTTCACAGTGTGAGTCATAGAATACCACATGATAACCTCTGTCAGTGATTTGACTGATGCTTAGAAGATTATGCTTTAGTCCATCCACCAGAGCTACATTCTCTATTGCTGCCTTTCCAATTATCAAGTTTTCATATCCCAGAGTATGTCCTACATTTCCATCTCCATAAGATACATCTGGGCCATCCTTCTTCTCAAATTCTGACAACATGCATTTATTTCCAGTCATATGTCCTGAACATCCACTATCCAAGACAAGTGTATTTTTCTTGTTACCCTGCAATCAGAAGAATAATTAATTAGAAGGATTTTTAAGGACCCACACTTGTTGGGCCCTCTTTTTGGATAACTTAAGCCTTTGTGTTTCAGGAGTATTTCTGACAGTTTTTCCTTTGTCAGGATTTGTCTTGTCATAAGCAGATTTAGTAGAACCAAAAGAATTAAGCACACAAGTAACTTTATTAAATTTAGGCAAAGGTTCATAATAGTTGTGATACAGCTTATGATAGGAACTACAAGTATAAATCGAACGCCAACTACTACCACAATGAATATAAGAATTTTGTGGTTTATAAAATACTGATCTACCCCTAACATCAGACTCACGAATAGCAGTTTTCAATTTCTTACTCCTCCTGCAATCAATAGCAAGATGATTAGTATTTCCATAGTTAAAACAAGTTTTTCTAGGAGCATTGGGAACAACCTTGTAATTTGAATCCTTAGAAATACCTTGCTTACCATTCCTGTTTCTTTTAGGACTTTTTACTTGAGGTTTGTCAATAACCTCAGATAATTTCTTTTTCAATTGTCTTGCTGACAAAAGTCCTTTGCTCTTTTCTTTCTTAACTGTCTTAATGGTTTCCTTGCTCTCCTTTCTTTGAGATTTATTACTTACCAATTTTTCTTGTGATACTGATGTTGAACCCTTTTCAAAGATGGATTTGAGTTCATCAGCTTCTGTAGAGATAAACTTAACAGGAGTCTTGAGGGAAATTTTATTTTCAGTGTCAACATCTCTAACTCCATCTTTATAGTCTAAGCATTCTTTCCTGTTTTTCTTTGAGATCATCTCATGAACCTTTTTGCTTGAATCAGTCCAGGCTTTAAGGGTTTTTCTCTCATTTTCTAAATCCTTTTCTAACATACTGTATCTAGCCTCAAGAATCTTTACTGTATGTTTAGCTCTCTCACATTCTTTCTTCAAATCAATCTGATTTATTAAGTCAAACTCTAACTGTACATTCCTAGATTTCAAGATCTCAATTTCGGTTATAAGTCTATCATTTTCTAGAGTCTTATTCTTAAAATTACCATGCATAGATTTAAGAATTGATTTCAACTCAGATATATCTTCAGTATCAAAAGAGAAGAAAGAAGTTGGTACCTTAGACTCAGAGGAAGCAGGATCATCAAGGCTAGCCATCAGTGCATAGCATGTGTCTTCATTTTCAGAATTAGAGGAGTCCATCCAATTTTTGCTTGATGTGATCAAGGATTTGTTCTTCCCTTTATCATGTTTTGTTTTCTTGCACTCTGTATCAAAGTGACCAGGTTCATCATAGTTGTAGCACTTGATATTTGTCCTGTCTACCTTTCCAGCTTTAGAGTCCTTTCCATCTCTTCTTCCAGTTGACTTCCTTTCACTTCCAGTAAACTTCTTCCTGAAGCTTCTGTTGTTCTTAGACTTCCTAAATTGCATCCTCCTGAAGCCCTTAACAGCAATGCAGCCATTTGCATGACGTCAGAATCTGTCATGTTCTCATCAGTATCAGAATTAGTGTCATCATCAGGATTTGATGATGAATCATCAGTATCTGATTCTGGAAAATTGTTCTTCTTTCTTACAACTCCAACATACTTTTCTTTTGAAGCTTTATCATTTACTTTCAAAGCAACTGATTTCCCTTTACTATTTTTTCTCTCTTTCCTTTGTTGGACTTCCAAATCATGAGTTTTCAGCATGCCATAAACTTCATCCAGAGTAATTATTTCCAAATCATACTAATGTCGTATGATTGAATTCTGAGTCTCCCATTCTTCACTCAAGGCTCTCAGAAACTTGGAGTTTGAATCCTCTCGATCATACACATTTCCCACCAAAGACAGATTGTTGAGCAGGGTCAGAAATCTGTCATAGATGTCAGTGAGACTTTCATCAGGCTTGGCCTCAAAGTGTTTATATTTTTGAATCAGAACAGCCCTTCTGTTCTTCTTGATGGCCATGGTTACTTGACATTAAATTTCAAGAGCATCCCAGATCTCTTTGGCAGTCTTGTAGGCTATAACCCTATTTGACATCACAGAATCAAGATTTTTATGCAAAATGTTTCTTACCTTTGCATCTTTCAGCACAACTACTTTCTCTTCTGGTGTCCACTCACTCTTCTCCTTTACCTAATAGTGTTCAGCAATAGTAGGAGTTGTAGGCACCAGTTTTGTTGGCATGTAGGGTGCATCATTAATCACGTCAAGATAATCTGGATCTGTAGCTTCAAGGTGCATGAGCATCTTCACCTTCCATGTATGATATTTACTCTTTTTCAGAATGGGAATTTTAATACTTTAATACTTGTTCAGAGACATGTTTAGATCATTTCTGATTATAAGTTTATCAGTGTGCTCTGATACCAATTTTTTCCCAGTAAAGATACGATTACTTAAGGGGGATTGGATACAATTATATAAATGTTTCGAACAAGTAATAAAATATAACAACTTTTTATATTTCTGATAAAAACTGTTACAAAACCCTCTCAAGAAATACTGATGTTCTTGAGAGCTGCTTGGTCGAATGATACTCGAGATCGATATACTATATGATGACCTAAACTGTGTTTATATACTACACAGCTACAACTAAACAATCTAAGATATGTATTATCAAAAGCTAACTGAAACTGATACATATCTTCAACTGAATAGATAAAGTCCTATAACTCAGACGTCAAAGATTTCTACTCCATAATACAAGGAACATAACAAATCTTCTAAGCTGGCTGTCTTCAAATACTGATGACATCCAGATGCTGATGATGTGTCAAATCCTGACGACACATCAAATACTGATGACACCTGAACAGCCATATCCTGAGCTTCTTCTGATCATTGAGAATTCAATATTTAACAAAATTGAATGCCAACTACTACGACAATGAAAACAAGGATTTTGTGGTTTATAAAATACTGATCTACCCCTAACATCAGACTCCGGAATAGCAGTTTTCATTTTCTTACTCCTCCTGCAATCAATAGCAAGATGATTAGTATTATCACTATTAAAACAAGTTTTTCTAGGAGCATTGGAAATAAACTTATAATTAGAATCCTTAAAAATACCTTGCTTACCATTTCTGTTCCTTTTAGGAATTTTAACTTGAGGTTTGTGAGTAACCTCAGATAATTTCTTTTTCAATTGTCTTTTAGACAAAAGTCCTATATTCTTTTCTTTCTTAACAGTTTTAATGATTTCCTTGTTTTCCTTTCTATGAGATTTATCACTTACTGACTTTTCTTGGGATGCTGATGTTGAACTCTTTTCAAAGGTCGATTTAGGTTCATCAGCTTCTGAAGAGATAAACTTTACAGGAGTCTTAAGGGTAGTTTTATTTTCAGTGTAAACATCCTTAATTTCATCTACATAACCAAGACATTCTTTCCAATTTTTCTTAGAGATCATCTCATGAACCTTTTTGCCTGAATTAGTCTATGCTTTAAGGGTTTTCCTTTCATTCTCTAACTCATTCTCCAACACACTATACTTAGCTTCTAGTATCTTTACTGTATATTTAGCTTTCTCACATTCTTTTTGAACTTCAATCTGATTTACTAAGTCAGACTCCAACTTATCATTCCTAGACTTTAAGATTTTATTTTCTGTTAACAATCTATTGTTCTCCACAGTCTTATTTTAAAATTTCCATGAAGAGACTTAAGAATAGATTTCAGTTCGGATATATCTTCAGTATCAAAAGAGAAGAAAGAAGTTGATACCTTAGAATCAGAGGAAGCAGGAGCATCAAAGCTAGCCATCAGTGTATAGCATATTTCTTCATTTTCAAAATCAGTTGAGTCCATCCAATCCTTGCTTGATGTAATCAAGGCCTTATTCTTCCCTTTGTCATGATTTGTCTTTTTGCACTCTGTATCAAAGTGACCAGGTTCATCACAGTTGTAGCACTTAATTTTTGACCTGTCGACTTTTCCAGCTTTAGAGTCCTTCCCTTCTCTTCTTCCTGATGACTTCCTTTCTCCTCCAGTGAACATTTTCCCTAAGTTTTTATTCTTCTGAGACTTCCTGAATTACATCCTCTTGAAGCCCTTAACTAGCAATGTTTGTCATGTTCTCATCAGTTTCAGAATCAGTATCATCAGTATCTGATTATGGCAGATTGTTCTTTTTCCTTGCAGCTTCAACTAACCTTTCTTTTGAAGCTTTGGCATTCACTTTCAAAGTAAATGATTCTCCCTTGTTGCTTTTCCTTTCTTTCCTTTGATGAACTTCCAGATCATGAGTTCTCAGCAAACCATAGACTACATCCAGGGTGATTATTTCCAAATCATACTGATGTCGTATGATTGAAGTCTGAGTCTCCCATTCCTCATTCAAGGCTCTCAGAAACTTAGTGTTTGAATCCTCCCGATCATACACTTTTCCCATCAAGGATAGGTTGTTGAGAAGGGTGAGAAACCTGTCATAGATGTCAGTGAAGTTTTCATCAGGTTTAGCATCAAAATGTTTATATTCTTGAATTTGAACAACCCTTCTGTTCTTCTTGATGGCCATGGTTCCTTGACATTGAGTTTCAAGAGCATCCCAGATCTCCTCTACAGTCTTGTAGGCTATAACCCTGTTTGACATCACATAATCAAGACTGTTATGCAAAATATTTCTTACCTTTGCATTTTCAGCACAACTACTTTCTCTTCTGGTGTCCACTCACTCTTCTCCTTCAACTTATAGTGTTCAACAACAGTAGGAGTTGCAGGAACCAGTTTTGTTGGCATGTAGGGTCCATCATTGATTACGTCGAGATAGTCTGGATCTGTAGCCTCCAGGTGCATGAGCATCTTCACCTTCCATGTAGGATATTCAGCCTTTTTCAGAATGGGGATTTTAATACTTTAATACTTGTTCAGAGACATGTTTAGATCGCTTCTGATTGTAAATTTATCAGTTTTCTCTGATACCAATTGTTGCCCGGTAATGATACAATTGTTTAAGGGGGTTGGATATAATTGTATAAATGTTTCAAACAAGTATAAAAATATAACAGTTCTTTATATTTCTGATAAAAACTGTTACAAATTCTCTCAAGAAATATTGATGTTCTTGAGAGCTGCTAGATCGTACAATGCTCGAGTTAATCGCTATGTGATGACCTAAACTGTGTTTATATAATATACAGCTGCTACAAATCAGTTTAGGATATGCATTATTAATTACTAACATAAAATGATACATATCTTTAAATAAATACACAAAGTCTTATCACTCAGAACGAACATATATCCATCCCTCAAAGTGAGGAACAGACTTAATCTTCACAACAAACCGTCTTCAGATGCTGATGTTCAGCAGATACTGATGATGCATCAAATCCTGATGGCACATTAAATCTTGATGACATCCAAAACAGTCATATCCTAAGTTCCTCCTGATCATTGAGAATGAGCATGTAACAGGCATCATTATTCAAGTCAAAATCATTTTTAACCAAATCATTGCTCAAAAATAATTTTATGACGCTATGGATTACAACCGGTGATCAGCCCGAAGTAATACCGAACCTCGCTGGCTTCTAACAAATTTTAATTGGGATCCCTAGGCAACTTTTAAGCCTAGTATAATAAGTGTAAAAGGGACTTGTGTCTTAGTCCAATCCACCAATCTCAAGAAAATATTCTTTTGTTTACAAAGCAATTATCCTTTATAAAACTGATGCCAGTGAGAAATTACAAGGTTTAAAAATGACAGAATTTAAATTCTAAGTCAAGGACTGGAGCTATGGAACTCTCATCAGAAATGAATAATCTTCTAATGAGCAGGGTCATCAATGATGAGTATCGAGGGTTTAACAACCAAGGAAGAAAGTATTGAAAAAGAGCCATAATGATAATCAACAAGATAGGGATCTCAAATTTTGAGTGTTGTACAAGGCATATATCTAGTTATAATGTTTGGGTATGATAATAAAGGGGTAATGAAGAAGTATAAAGTTGGATTATTGATATCTCAAGGTTTCAGTGGTATAGGGATATAGTATCAGATCAAATAGTGGTTTTAGGTTCCCGGTTTTTTAAATACTTGAGCTTGTGAAGGTATCTTGGTATGGTACAAGCAATTGGGGTATATCAATTATAGGTACTAAGTCAAGTTGGGGCAAGACGTGGATAAGCGAATGATCATTTTTAGTGCTTAAATAAACTTGGAAATAATTATGATTATCATAGGCATGGCATAAAATTTGTAAGAACTCAATTTAAGATTGAGGTACTTGTAACAATATATCTCGGTAAAGACAATATCAATATCTCTAAGAAAGCCTACAATCAATGTCCAAAAAAGAATGGTTCGGAATACTTGCATAAAAATAGATTTGACAAGGGAGCGACACTTTGTTGTGTATATGTTGTGTACTTGATGATTACATGAACAAAACACCTTGGTAGATTTTACTTAGTAAAATTATGTAGCACTCGACGGATAAGGTTTATAGTCCCGACGGATTACTCAATATAGTCCCGACGGATGATGACTTATTATCCATCGAGTGAGTAGCTTATATAACAATAAGTCTGTAGCACATTTCTGCATACACATTGTTTAGAATCTGTAGTAGTATTTGAGTCATGTTGACCTTAGTTAGATATGCAGAATAGGTTGATTAATTGTACATAGATGATGTCTTGTAATTCTGTATAAGTGAAATGAAGTCAAGTGCCTGATTGCTACCCGACGGATGAACAAACAATGAATTTGACGGATGATCAACAACCTGACGGATGATCAATATCTCGACGGATGATCATGAACCCGACGGATAAAGAATTCAAATATCTGTTGACAGTGACAACACAGTCACATGCGTCGAGTGGATGCAAATGGAATGTGGTAGCCTATTTGACTGGGTTTTCGAGAACAAAGAAGCATTGCCATTTTCATGCTATTATGAAGATATTCAAAGATGCTGGAATAGAGTAATGAAGTAGCATTGTAATAGACTAGATAGTTTTGTTTTATTATCCTGTCTCATTACTTTGTAATCTTGGTGATATATAAACCAAGAAGTAGAAACTAAGGAACTAATGAATCTGAGATACACGCAGAGAAACATTTATAAGCAGAATTCTTAGAATTTCTCTGCATTCTTAGTTGTTCAATATTTGTAAGCAGCTGTGAGCATTTTGCACACAGAGTTCTCTCGATATATAATATATATCTCTGGTGGAATTATTCAAATCCACCAGAAAGTTTTTAAAGACTCTTGTTTTTAATTACTTGTGTTTTGATTCATTTAAGTAACTATTCCGCATTGTGCTAATCAATTCACACTTATATATATTCGAGTTAGAACATTTTTATTTCAAGAAAATGTTTCAAGAATTCCATTCAAACCCCCTTCTGTAATTCTTGTCATATTGTTAAGGGACTAACAATTGGTATCAGAGCAAGCTCTTAACTTACAAAGAGTTTAAAGATCAAAACAATACAGCAAGATGAACAAGAAGGATGTTGGAGTTAAGATCCCTTTTCTGGATAAAGATAATTACCATCATTGGAAGGTAAAGATGCATCTTCATTTTCTTTCTCAAGATGAGGCCTATGTTGACTGCATAGAAAGAGACCCTCATGTTCCAATGAGAGCTGCAACAGGAAACGAGCCATCAGTCCCCAAGCCAAGGCATGATTGGCCATCAGTCCCCAAGGCATGAATGGTCTGATCATGACATTGAACAAGTCAGGAAGGATAAAAAGGCCATGAATATCTTGTTTAATGGAGTTGATAGAGACATGTTTGACAACTTTATCAACTGCAAAACTGCCAAGGATGTTTGGGATACAATACAGATCATCTGTGATGGCACTGAGCAAGTTAGAGAAAACAAGATGCAGCTCCTGATTCAGCAATATGAGCATTTTCATAATGAAGAAAGTGAGTCTCTCACTGACATTTTTAGTAGGTTTCAAAAACTACTAAATGCTCTAAAGTTGCATGGAAGGGTCTATCAGACAAAAGACTCCAATCTGAAATTCCTTAGATCTTTTCCAAAGGAATGGAAACCAATGACAGTCTCATTAAGAAACTCACAAGATTATAAGGAGTTTACTTTGGAGAGACTGTATGGCATCCTGAAAACTTATGAGCTTGAAATAGAGCAAGATGAGAGGATGGAGAGAGGAAAGAAGAAAGGAGGATCCATTGCACTAGTTGCTGAGTTAGAGAAAGAGAAGGAGATGAAGATGGAAGCTGTTGAGTCAACTTCAAGGGTCTGTGAAAGCAAGGGCAAGGGGCTTGCAGTAGAAAGTGAAGATTCTTTGAGCCAAGATGACATGGAAGACATTGATGAACACCTAGCATTTCTTTCCAGGAGATTTGCCAAGCTCAAGTTCAAGCAGAACTTTGGAGCAGCAAAGCCAAATAGAAACATGGTGGATAAATCAAAATTCAAATGTTTCAAATGTGTCTTGGCATAGCATTTTGCCAGTGAGTGTAGGAAGTCAGATTCCAACAAGAAAAAGTTTGAGCCTGTGGATTATAATCAAAAATACTTTGAACTGCACAAACAAAAGGAAAGGGCTTTCATAACACAAGAATATGACTGGGCAGCAGATGGTCTGGATGAAGATAAAGATGTCAGCTATGTCAATGTAGCCCTAATGGCCAAGTCTGATGAAACAGAATCAAGTTCTTCAAGTAATCAGGTAATTACTACAAACCTTGCACATTTATCTAAAGCTGAGTGTAATGATGCCATAAATGACATGTTTACAGAGTTATATCATTTGCGTGTTACACTTAAGTCTCTTACTAAAGAAAATGCTAAAATCAAAGAAAACAATTTGTTTTTGAGTGAGAGAAATAATGTGCTTGATTCTCAGTTCATTGATTTTGAAAAGGTAAGAATTGAGTGTAAGATTGCCAAGGAGGAATTAACTGAGTCCTTGAAGAAAGAAGAAATTTTAAAGAAGCAGCTCGAGCGTGAACAAGAGGTGATTAAGGCATGGAAAACATCCAGGGATGTCCATGCTCAAATCACCAAAGTTCAAGGAATTGAGTCTTTCTATGATGCAGCCTGGAAAAAGAACAAAGAGAAACTAGAACCAAATTTGGTGGATGGAGTGCTAACTGATGTAGACTCGACGGATGATGAGGATCATCCATCGGATAACAAAAAGGGTTATCCATCGAATGATGAAAACCCTCATCCGTCGGCTGTAAGCAAGCCTATCAGTAAAGACAAACTTGTTAAGTTGAATGAGAAGTATGGTTCTGTTTCCAAGAACTTTGTTTCAGGAGAATCAAATCAGGTTAAGAAAGGGAAAAAGGCTAATGTTGGTCACATGACTGTCAAACAGTTAAGTGACAGACTTGAAAAGATTGAGGTAAAAACAGAAACTAAAAAGAAAAACAATAGAAATGGTAAAGTAGGGATTAACAAACACAATAACTACACACCTGATAAATATGCTCCTAGAAAAATCTGTGTCAAGTGTGGTAGTGTAAATCATCTGTCTGTCAATTGCAAACCTGCCATGCCTACTTCCATGTCTGTGCCACCTCACTTTCCTAACATGAATGCCATACCTCCCATGCCTAGGAATGCTATGTCTACACAGAATATGAATGTACAGTTTGCTAACATGCCATTTACACTTAATCCTTATTATGCTGCATTTAGTATGCAACAAATGCCATTTAGCATGTCTTACTGGAATAACATGTTTACTAATAGCATGCCATTCCCTGTTGATTATAATATGCATGATAATTCTGTTGCAATGAATGGTTTCAAAGGCCCAACTCAAATGACCAAGGATGAATCTGATATCCCCAAGTCAAATGAGATAAAGCCTAAGAAACAGAAAAAGAAAGCTAACAAGGCAGGACCCAAGGAAACTTGGGTACCAAAATCAACTTGATTTGATTTTGATGTGTACAGGGAAATAGAAAGAATCTTTGGTACTTTGATAGTGGTTGTTCAAGACACATGACTGGTGATTCTACCCTGCTCACAGAATTTAAGGAGAGAGCTGGCCCAAGTATTACTTTTGGAGATGACAGCAAGGGTTATACTGTGGGATATGGCTTGATTTCAAAGGATAATGTCATCATTGAGGAAGTTGCCTTAGAGGATGGTCTCAAACATAATTTGTTGAGTATCAGCCAGCTTTGTGATAAAGGCAACTCAGTAACCTTCAACTTAAAAGCCTGTGTTGTGACTAATAAAAGAAGCAACAAAGTGGTTCTCACTGGTGTGAGAAAGGGAAATGTGTACCTAGCTGATTTCAACTCATCTAATGCAGAATCTGTTACTTGTCTTCTCAGTAAAGCAAGTCAAGATGAAAGTTGGCTATGGCACAAGAAGCTATCCCATCTAAACTTCAAGACCATGAATGAGCTAGTAAAGAAAGAACTGGTTAGAGGCATTCGTCTAGTGGAGTTTTTTAAGGATGGACTGTGTGATGCCTGCCAAAAGGGGAAGCAGATTAAAGCATCATTCAGGAAGAAACTTGATTCAACAATTGAAGAACCTTTGCAACTGCTACACATGGATTTGTTTGGACCAGTCAATGTGTTGTCCATCTCAAGGAAAAGATTTTGCCTAGTAATTATAGATGATTTCTCAAAGTTCTCTTGGACATATTTCCTAAAGTCTAAAGATGAGGCTAGTGAAATCATCATCAATCACATAAGGCAAGTCAATAATCATCCTGACTTCAAGGTTAGAAGAATCAGGAGTGACAATGGAACTGAGTTCAAGAATTCTGTCATGAGAGCGTTTTGTGAGGAAAATGGGATTCTGCATGAGTTTTCAGTAGCAAGAACTCCACAACAGAATGGAGTAGTGGAAAGGAAGAACATATCACTTATTGAAGCTGCAAGGACAATGCTTGAAGAATCTAAACTGCCAACATATTTCTGGGCTGAAGCTGTTAATACTGCATGCTACACTCAGAATATTTCTCTGGTTAATCAAGCAAGATGCATGACTCCCTATCAATTATTCAAGAACAAGAAGCCAACTCTAAACTTTCTTCATATCTTTGGCTGCAAATGCTATATTTTGAGAAATCAAACTGACCAAAATGGGAAATTTGATGCTAAAGCAGACGAAGGAATTTTTGTTGGATATGATGTTGGTAAAGAATATAGAGTCTATAATCTAAGAACCAACATTATTGTGGAATTAATACATGTTGTGTTTGATGATAAAAAGATTGAAGGACTTCAAGATGGAGATTACCATGAAAGCCTCAAATTCGACAATGTGGAGATGGTTAGTGATGACAGTGATAATGAAAGTGATCAAGAAACATTATCTAAGGATAATGCAGAAAAATATACCACAAATGAAGCATAAAACTCAACATATGTCGAGTTACATAATGCTTCATCCGTCGGGAGGTAATCTGCGTTATCCGTCGGGAGACAACCAGCCTCATCCATCGGTACTCAAAACTCACCATCCGTCGGGTTATCAACAGAAGCTGGAAATCAAGATAGATCACCTATAGAAAGTCCCCATTCTCAAATCAAAGATCCACAAACTCAGAGGGAGTTTCTAACAATCTAAACTCAATCACACATCAAGACAACAATGAGGCCTCTTCATCTAGATCTAATCTACCTCAACAAAGAAAATGGACAAAAGATCACCCATTTGAGCTTATTATTGGTGATGTTTCTTCTAGAGTTCAAACAAGGAGAGCAACTCAAGAAGAATGTCTATACAGTAGCTTTCTTTCCAAGAAAGAGCCAAAGAAGGTAGAAGAAGTGTAATATCCGGGATATATCGTGTAATTATTTTTGCTGATAAATAATTATTATATATGTTCAGTATCTATTTTGTGAATTATTTGTTAAGTGTTAAATGTGTTTGGATGTTTAAAAATAATATTAATTGAGTATTTTAATTTTTATATGTCCAAAATAAAATATAGATAATTGTCATATCTTTCTATTTATTATTATGATGATTTATGATTTTATAGAAAATATATGGATTTTATAAAATCTTTTTCCGAGTATTTAAAAACTATTTAATACAATCGAGAACCAACCGACGTCATCCGTTTTTACGTTTTTATGACCCAAAATTCTTCCGAGAACTCTTTCCTAAACAAATTGCAATATTCCGAGCATTTTCAATGTTTCGACTTTTTCGATCCGGTGTACGGTTTGTCCTGCGCGGGTCCCGGCGTAATATTTTCGATACATTATTCGTTTCGGTAAATCAATAAAACTCGTATTTTCGATAAACAGGATCTTCTTATCATACTATCACAAGTATCACCTCGTAATACGTGTAATCAGGCGCTGACACCAAGACCGTAGTACAAATTGTACTAATTTGGATATTTATCCCGAAAACCGATACCGTTTGGATTAGTTTTTATAAATAAACGTACCATTTTATATCTGGAATGATCCAACAGGAGACTAATTTCCGTAATTATAAATAGCATTTACCGTATTTTATTTTGTACCATAAATCATTTACAAACAGTATTTACAGAGTTTTTACGGAGAAAATACTGTAATTATAAACTGTTCTTCGTAATCAAACACAAATACAGAGGCATTACCGATATCGGATTAAGGCGTGCATATACTCGAATCGAAGCCTGAAAAATTTCCTATCTGATTCAACCATCAATTTCAACCCAGAATCAAAGGTTATTTTGCTATAAACTGTTTTATATTCAAATTACTAAGAATTAAAAGTGTGAATTTTTGTCCGAGTTATTGTTTGGATGATTTGATGCTTGCATGTTGTAGATCTTTTCTTCCTGATCATTTTGGTATGTCATATGATCGATTTGGAGTTCAATAACATGTTCAAATTAGGGTTTGATTCTCGAATTGTATAATTAGGGTTTATATTCGTTTGAATGTTCTTGATTAAAATTGGGGGTTTCTTATTTAGGGATTATCAGATGTTCTAAAGGGGTGGGTTTTGTTCCCCTTGAAATTTGCAATCTATTCATATATAGCACGTTATCAGACGATTCCTGGATCGAACAGAGTTGTCGTTTGAAGTTTCGCCGGTTTTTATATAAACTCGCCAGCGGGGAGTTTTTGTTTCGATCGTTTCGATCGATTTCGTATGTGTTTGCAGATTATGTTTACGTAATTGAATTGTATATGGTTTATTCTTGAATTCTGGAGTGTTTCACGACCACTCGAGGCCTCTGTCACATTTCCGGCGAGCTCGGTGTCGCCGGCATTGGCGACGCCGGCGACATGGTGAAAAAGGTGGTCAAACTACAGTTTGACCCCTGTAGTTTGATCAACCTTACAGTTTAGTCCCTGTATTTTTAAAAGTTTTAAAAATAAGATTTTTGTTTACAAACTTGTAAAAATAGTATTTCTGTTTTATTAATTTTCAAAAATAGGATTTCTTTTATAAAAATCATTTATATATTGTTTTTTATTTCCAAAAATTCCAATAATTATTATTTTAATTCCAAAAATTATTTTTAATTCAAAAATAAATTTGAATTAATTAGTTAATTAATTTCGGTTAATATTTAATAGATTAATTGGTCAATTAATTCGAATATTAATTGATTAATTTCTTTAATTAATTATTAATTGATTTTAATTAATTATTTAATTAGATTTAATTATTTAAAAATGATTTAAAAATTCCGAAAAATAATTCCGAGCTTTAAAATATTATTTTAAATAGTTTTCAAGGCTCGATAATTATTATAAAATTGTTTTGAAGCCAGATTTGGCCAACTGAACCCTATTTATTACTCTGAAATTGATCCAACGACCCGTTTTAATTCCGAAAAATATTTCAAAAATCATTTTAAATACCCGAAAGCCTGTTTATGACCCGAGACTCCTTTATAAATGAAATATCATTAATTGTTTGACGTGTTATATGCTATATGTGTGACTTGTTGATTAACTGTCTGTCTATATGTTCGGTGTTTACTTGTTTATAGCGTAACTTTCAATCCGTTAATCAGATTTGGGTGAAACGAAGGGTAGATAGAAGTGTACGTCGAATAGAATCGTATAAGCAGAGTATTGATAGATGCTTATGATGTGAGCAGAAGAGGCAAGGCGTTGGCAAGGGAAACAGATAGTCGAGGAGTAGACGGTTGTGATTGGAAGTTAGTGCAGTATAGGAAGCTAGTACCAGGCAAGTATTCTGAACTTTCCCTAGATATACTGTTGTTGATTGATAATCCTATTTTATATTGAAAGTGCTCTAAAGCAATGAGCCCTAAATCCTGATTCCAGATATTGATCTTGAGCCGTAAACCTAATTCTTTCTAAACCATTGATTGTTGTATACCCAAATACGAACCTCAAATATACGATACTACTCCACAAATACATACAAACTAAATACCAAATATTGAACTAGATTACTTACATATTCAAACCATTGTATCTTATGCTTTGAAAGACCAAATCCTTGAAACGTTGATTCCTTTGTTATCCAATTCTTTTATTACCTAACAGCCAAGCTTTGAAAATGCCATATTGATCCTTATGAAGATTGAAACCATTTCATTATCGAACATCCAGTGTTGTTTATGATTATGTTTATTGCTTTACATTGTTTATTCTGTTATTATGTTAGAATTGGATTGTTTTTGTAAAATTGTGGACCAGATTCGTGGTCAGACCATATAAATGGTCAAGTTAGGCCAATGTGTGCCTTGGATCCAGTAGTTAGAGCAGTGTTGTGTGCTTTGCTCGGGATTAGTGCGTGACTGATCAACAGCCTAACCTTTGTTTTTAAAATGAAAATATAATATCCAATTCTAAATCATAATTCATTGTTCACTTGATATCATAACCCTTTTCACTTGATGATCATTATTCTCAGTTTTGTCATTGTGACTTGCTGAGCTAGTTAGCTCATTTGTGCGATGTTGTTTATGTTCATTTCCAGTTAAAAAGGAACCTGTTGGTAACGCGGATCCCCAGTCCAGTGCGAGAGCTAGGGGTTCAGGTTGATCGAGTTAAGCTAGTAGGCACCTTTTGGAGTAATTTAAGTTTGTAAAAGTTTGTAATAATGTTTAATACTCAGTTCTGAGTTTGGATAGTTGGGATTTGATCGATTTATAATATAAGTGTGTGTTTGGCTTGTGTGCATACTTTAACCTGTTGCGGTCCGTGGTAGTTAGTAAGTAGGGTCACTGCATAATATTATTATCTTTATTATTGTTATAAGCAGGTTATAAATAAGATGTGTGTATGTGTGGACCCCAACTTCTGGCCTGGGTTTGGAGGGCGCCACAGGTTTGGTATCAGAGCTACAGGTTATAAGTCACTGACACAAGCCTAGGTTGACGGGAATGGGTAAAGGGTTAGGATTAGAAGTAAAGAATAGAATAATACAACGTCGAGAGGTCGAGTGATACGGTATAATAGGTATTAGTATGATTCACGTCATGATTCGAGATTCTTATATTGTAATATGATTTCAGATAGCAGCAATGGCCGACTCTTTCATCCCCGTATCAGCTGATCACTCAGAGCCCTCAGTTGGAGGACCATCTTCAGATCCACGTCCTGTTGTTCCACCAGTGTTGGCTATTCTACCTCCATCTGTGTTGCAGTCCGTACCACTGCAGGCTATTCCACCCCCAGGCATGAGGCCACCTATCAGAGGACCCCCACCAGCTGATTCAGATTCCACTGGGCATTCAGTTGCGAGTGCCTCATTCCAGTCTACATTGCATCCAGTTCCTTATTACCGGTATGAGACTCTTCTATTGGAGCGTGATTCCTTGTTGGCCCAGATCCGAGAGCTACAGTATATCATCAGGACTACAGATGTTGATCATGGTGTGAGGGAGCTTCGAGAGGAGATCCATGTGACACGCAGGATTCTTGAGGCTAGGCTACATGGAGCTACACTACCTGGTCGAGGCCCTGATGCACTTATGGGATGGGCTACTGAGGTGATGGAGGACTTTGAGAGGCTGGGAGGACCAGAGTTTCCTTGGAGTTGAGTTAGAGATCCAGAGATAGAGATGTTGATCAGTGTTGTTATGGTTGTGTAGTATGTACAGTAGTGTGTAGTATGTATCAGTAGACTTTTGAGTTGTATGTATAGACTAGAGCTGCTGACTAGTGAGTTGTACCCTTTTGCTTTTACTTCAGGAGCGTCTTTACGCTTGTACTGCCCAAAACTTTTGATATATATATATATACCAGTACCTTTTCTTTTCCAGCATTGTCATTTATTTTACTGCACCTATTTTACTTTACCTTATATATTGCACCATTTATACCCCTGTGATACCATGTACCCTGTTCTCTTAACTGTTTATATTCTGTAAAGAAGCATGCAATTTACTTAGTTCAACTGTTACAACTGTTTTCAAAAAGAGATATTTCTGTTTTACAAAACTTTTCTTTTATACAAAGAATTTGATTTAAAAGCTAAATAAGTTGTTTGATTCTTTACAGAAAATGCCTCCCAGAAGAAATACCTGCACCAACACCCAAAATGAAGAAACCAACAACAACAACAATAACAACCAAGATGATACAAACCAGAATGTAAACCCAAGACCCATAGACCCAGCAATAGCCCAGATTCTCCAAATCTTGGCCCAACAAACAGTTCACCTGGCACAACAACAACAAAGATATACCAATCCCCAGGTAACTTTTAAAACTTTTCAGGCAGTAAACCCACCAGAATTCAAGGGTTCCTTAGAACAAATTGAAGCAAATGTCTGGTTAAAGGAAATAGAGAAGTCATTTGCCTTAGTGAAAGTGAAGGAAGAACAGAAGGTAGAGTTTGCGAGTTATTACTTGAAGAATGAGGCCACCTATTGGTGGGAGATGGTGAAGACATTGGAAGGTACAGATGTTATTACTTGGGAGAGGTTTAAGGAATTGTTTTTAGAAAAGTATTTTCTCTAGTTTGTCCAGGATCAGATGGAGCTGAAGTTTTTAGAATTAAAGCAAGGAAATATATCGGTGGCGGATTATGAAAGCAAGTTTGAAGAGTTGTCAAGGTATGTACCATCATATGTGGATACTGACAGGAAGAAGGCTAAAAGATTCCAGCAAGGTCTGAAGCCATGGATCAGAGGGAAGGTAGCCATTTTTGAATTGGATACCTATGCAGGAGTAGTACAGAAAGACATGATTGCAGAGACAGAGAGTGAGATGTCATAGAAGGAGAAGGAAAGTAAGAAAAGGAAATTTGAAGGAAATGAAGGTCAGTCACAACCAGGGAAGTTTCTAAATTTTAAGAAGGGCAAGTTTCAGCCAGGGAGAAATTTTAATTTCAAGAGACAAAATGCAGGCGACGGAGGCCAGGGCAACCGTCCAGTTAATGTGAATCAGCCGAATCAGTTGAGATTAACTTTTCCAGATTGTCAAGTATGTGGGAAGAAGCATGGAGGAGTTTGTAATAAGTTGAATATAGTTTGTTTCAAGTGCAATCAGAAATGGCACTATTCAAGGGAGTGCCGAAATCAGCCAACAAACAAGGATCAGCCTATCCAGAATCCAGCAGTTAAGGTTCCAGCTATTGGATTTATGTGCTTCAAATATGGAAAGCCAGGACATATAGCTAGGAATTACAAGACACCGGCCTCAGTCAGTAATGCATTGAGGATTATGGGATCTACCCCACCAGTGAATGAGACTCCAAGGGCTAGAGTTTTTGATATGCCGGTGAAGGACGCTATCCAGGATACTGATGTCGTGGCAGGTATGCTTAATGTGAATTCTTTATGTGCCAAAGTGTTAATAGATTCGGGAGCAACTCGATCGTTTGTTTCACAAGATTTTGTTAGTAAGTTAAATTGTCCAGTTGAGTATTTAAATGAAATAATGACTGTGGATTTAGAAAATCAAGAGTGTGTATCTGTTAATCAAGTTTGTTGGAATTGTGAGATTGAGATTTCTGGTAGTAAGTTTTGTGTAGATTTGATACCATTTAAGTTAGGAGAATTTGACGTTATCTTAGGAATGGATTGGTTATCTAAGCACGATGCCCAGATAGATTGTCGAAATAAGAAGGTAATGGTGAAAATGCCAGATGAGAGGGTAGTAACATTTAAAGGCCGGAAGCAGGTAAAGAAATTCTTAACGATGATTCAAGCCAAAAAGTTACTACGGCAAGGATGCGAGCATTTCGTTGCATATGTGATTGATAGAAGTCAGGAGCCAGCAAAACTTGAAGATATTCCAGTCATCAATGAATTTCCAGACGTGTTTCCCGATGAGTTACCAGGACTTCCTCTAGACAGAGAAATTGAGTTTGCAATTGACTTAGCACCTGGAACAAAACCAGTATCCAAGGCCCCGTACAGAATGGCGCCCGTTGAGTTGAAGGAGCTAGCAAAGCAATTGTAAGAGTTGTTAGAGAAAAGAGTAATCAGGCCCAGTATATCCCCGTAGGGTGCACCGGTACTATTTGTCAAGAAGAAGGATGGAAGCATGAGACTGTGCATCGACTACAGGGAGCTCAACAAGCTTACAATCAAGAACAAGTATCCGTTTCCCAGAATTGATGATTTGTTTGACAAATTAAAAGGAGCCAAGTACTTCTCCAAGATTGACTTAAGATCGGGATATCATCAACTAAAGATCAAGCCAGAAGATATACCAAAGACAGCTTTCAGGACAAGGTATGGACATTATGAATTTTTAGTGATGTCTTTTGGATTGACAACTTCCCCAGCAGCGTTCATGGACCTGATGAATAGAATTTTCAAGGAATATTTGGATAAGTTCGTTATTGTGTTTATAGACGATATTTTGATTTATTCAAAGATGGAAGAGAATCATACAGCAGATTTAAGAACAACTTTGGAGATTTTAAGGAAAAAGAAGTTATATGCTAAATTCTCGAAGTGTGAATTTTGGCTACAGGAAGTTCAGTTCCTAGGACACATAGTCAGTAATGAAGGGATCAAAGTGGACCCAGCAAATATTGAGGCAATTACAAATTGGGAAAGGCCGAGAACACCAACAGAGGTAAGAAGTTTCTTGGGATTAGCGGGATATTGTAACGACCGAGGAATTACGCTTGTATTATATTATAATAATAATAATTATGAGTATTATTATGTGATTAAATGTGTTAAGTCGTTGAACCTTAACTGCTATGTGTTATGTGTTGGTTGTTTTGATCCAAACGTGTTTTGGATATTTATTGAGCGTTCTATCGTCAGTTATATATATTATATCAAAACCTGTACAGCTCAAAACTATGTTTTAAAAGCCCGTATTTCAAACAAAATCATTGGCCCTATTTTGCCGAAAATGCCCTATACCGTATAGCTATTCTGAACCCCTAGACGTTTTACAAATTGACCTTTTTCGCGAAAAACGACTTTTCCGGACCCCTTCAGGTACCAAAAACCCCACAAAAATCACATTTTTGTTTTTATATGATTATGAAATTATCATATATCATTTTTCTTTGTATTTTTGTATTTTTCACAATTTTTGGGAATTTTTAGTATTTATTTTGTATTTATTGGATCTTTAAAAATTCATTATTAATACCCAAAAATTATAAAAATTGGGGCCAAATATTTTTATTAGGAGTGTAATTAGACCCTTAATTTTACTTAGGGGTATTATTTTCATAAATATAAATACCTGAATTACTATTAATTAAATCAGTTAATTATACTTAAAAATCATAAAATAAAAAGAAAAAGAAAAAGGGAATTAGGGTTAGGGTTTTTGTGAAGAACAGCAGCAGAATCAATCGGACTTTTGAACGTGATTCCGGTGTCAGAAATCGAAGTGTAAGTAATCAAATTGAAGCCCAAGAATCGTAGTTTCTGATTATGTACATGATTTTGTTGTTGGATTACTTGAATTTAATTTTATTATTTTCGGGTTTATTCTTGAATTCGGGTTTTGTGATTGAGTAGTTGTTTGATGATTCTGTTAGTATAGACGTTTAGATCGTCGGATAGGGAGTCGAACGGCACAGGTTTCATGCGATTTGGTGTTGTCTTTGACGTCGCCGGAGAACCGCCGCCGCGGCGGTCTTCTTTGTGTTTCCGGCTGTAGAACGATGAAGGGAGAAGGAGGAAGGACGGTACGTTGCTTTGGTGTTGTTCTTGGTCGAAAACGCAAGGAAACGAGGTCCCTTCATGGTTCATTTGTTCGATTCAAGGCCGCCGGAATCAAACACCGGCGTCGGGTTCTGGGTTCTTGGCCGGTGTTCTTCCCGACCCGTTTGGGTTGGGGACGACCCGGTTGCAACCCGGTTTCGACCCGGGTTTGATCCCCTCAACCCTGAAACCATTTCCAGATTTTTGTTTCTGGATTTTCTATTATTTAATTTATATTTTATAAATCAGAAAATCATTTTAAAAATTCTAATAATTAATTAAAAATTAGTTTTATATTCTGAAAAATAGTATTATTAATTTCTAAATTATTTTATTGATTTATAAATTCGAATTTAATTATTTAATTATTTATCTAATTATTTATTAGTTATCTAATTAATTAATAATTAGGTAATTAATTAATAATTAGGTAATTAATTAATAATTAAGTAATTAATTAATAAATAAGGATTAAAAATAATTAAATAATATGATTAATAATTCGATAATTAGTTATTATTACGAGTAATGATTCGATAATGAGAATTATTATTCGAGCGATAGTTATTCGAATAATATTGTAGTGATTATTTGTATCGTATAATTAAATACCGATAATTAATGGATTAACGAATCGTATAAGTTTCAGTAATAATGTAATAAGTTCGATAATTATATGAGGATTGCGAGTAGCTCGTATTTATACGAGTAATTAATCGTTGAGTTAGATTATAATTCGAGCACATAGTAGATATTCGATAAATAGCGTATCCCTTAATAAAATCGATTGATTATTTGTAAATAATCGATCTAATCGAATAAATATCGATAAGTTATAAATATTATAATAAATTGTGATTAATCCTAATAATTAGGGATTAATTATTTTAAATTAGTAAATAATTATCTATTAATTATTTATTAGTTATTTATTTATTAAATGATTAATTATTTCAATAATTAATCACATAATTTTCAATAAATCGTAACTTCTTCATTTTAACTCCAAAAATTATAAAAAAATTTATTTTTGACTTTGATTTTTCTTAAATAATTATGTAAAAATTATTTTAGGGTTTAAAAGGTTGTAATAATTATTTATAATGAATAATAAATTGAATTATCAGTGTTTAATTCATAACAATTCAACCGTTAGTCCGATTTGAGTGAAACGAAGACCTCTAGACTCAGAAAAATGAGACGAATCCAATAAAAATGGTTGTAAGTTATAATTTCTTCTGAAAAAGAGTGGTTTGGTGATAATTGATAGTTCATAGGTCCTAGTAGGGATATAATTGAGCCGAATAAATCCCGAAAAATTATAATAAAATCAGATACGACTAGTAATGCAGGTATAAGCCCGGAATTGATTCTAAAATTAATTATAAATATAGAAATTAATTATGTGCTTTATGTGTTACGTGTTATATGTGATTATGTGCATAAATGTGTTGTGTAAATATATGTATATATATGCGAGTCAGATAGAAACGCATGGGTAGACTGATAAGGTTGCGTGATATCAATTCAAGATACACGTATATAGTAAATTATCTAAACACCTATCTTTCCATGATTTGTTCAGTGTTAGCAAGGCAGAGCAAGCTAGGGTCAGAAGGCAGTAAGTTAAACCAGGTTAAGTACGCGCAAGGCAAGTTTTTCCCCTATTCTAAATTCAGAATAGTGATTTATATTTCCTTTCTATCGTATCAATTCTCTTTGATAATTATTGTTCATATACACTGTTACCCATTTATTATCACTTGTTCCATTTCATTTCAATTCTTGATTTACCCAATTTATTGAAATTCCCTGTTCATATTTCAATTCCTTTACCCTTGTTACATATATTCTGGTATATCCTGGTGTTGGGATATATCAATAGCATACCGATTGTTCCGGATGCTCAGCCTTGGACTGGATGGTTACTATAAAGGCTGGGTTTTTCCCAGACCATTAATTAATAGGCCATAGTTGCCTGAGTACTCCTTATGTTGGTTGGGTCTATGCAGTTGGGTATAGATCCGCACTATATTCTGACTGATCAGCAGATTATAGTGCATATGTTGGTTCTTGTTTCCAGTCTTGTTCATTTGGCACTCGCCATCATTGGCAAATTATTATCATATACAGATACAGATGGTTGTTCAAACCAGCAGCTTATTGGTTCATTTATTTTTCTCTCTTTATAATATATATATATATTGTTGCAGGCTTGTTGAGCAATTTTGGCTCATTTCTTTTATTGTCACTCCTATTGTTTTACAGTTAAGGTAGAGAATGAAACCCATCAGGACCCGCATAGTCAAGAAGCGAGTCAAGCAGCGGGACCCTCTTATACCAAGAGTGTTCCTTCCTATTCCCGAAGAGAGCTTTGAATTGCCAGATCAGGTGTAGCAGGATAAGTAGTGATGTTGGGTTGAATAAAAGTTTTGTGTAGTTTGAATAAAAGATTGCGTAGTGAAACTGTAGATAGAATAAAGTTTTGTAATAAAGAGAGTTCTTGAGACAGGTTTTATTTAGTTGGGTTTGTAATAAAGTGTAGTGCATGATTCTTGTTTCCAACCTCAACCCTTAAAAGATCCTGAGTAGTGATAGTTCGGGGTAATTATTATATTAATATTCCGCTTGTGCAGGTATAGTTGGTAATTGTTGTTAATAATGCCCCAAATCTATACCCCGGATTTGGAGGGTGTTATAGTTGGCATCAGAGCTTAGGATTGACCTTGGAAAACAAGAATGTTAGGGTTAAGATAAGATAGGAAAATAAGATAGGATGAGGGTAAGAGTGTTAGGATTGTTTGTTTATGTGATTAGAAGTTATGAGTTATAGGATTGTGATTTGATGGTTTTGTGTTATTATTTTTATGTATATTAGATGGCTTCTTTATCATCATCTACGGAGAGGACCGAGACAGATCCAGTGGATGCACAGGTAGTAGCCCCAGTGTCAGAGCAGATCTTACCTCCATTGCCACCTGAGCCAGCACCAGAGATACCACTTCCCCCGGAGGTACCAGGTTTTGCAGATTATTTTCCATACGTTGAGCCAGAGATACCAGATATTCCACCATTAGAGTTTCCGATGTTTGATATTCCTGATATGGTTGATCTTCCGCAGTGGGAGGATTTAGAGCCTCAGATTCCTATGCCACCAGTTGAGATTCCAGAGATGCCACCGATGGAGCCAGAGGCAGAGCCGCCCGTGTATGCGCCTATGGAGCAGCCTGTCTTATTTCCTGCCCCATTAGCCATTTATGCACCTGTTCCAGGAGTGTATCAGTTTCCTCAGCCAGAGTTTATGGATGAGATCGTGGTAGATGGACCATTACCTTCTCGAGGTTCCAGCACTGATATTCATGAGCATCATACCGTGACTTACCAGCGCTTTCAGGCAGAGAGGGAGGAGAGGATTAGATGGCAGAACCAGTATAGAGAGATCCTTGGATTGTATGAGACACAGATGGATGGTCCTGTCAGAGCATTACGACCGGATTATATACTGAGAGAGAGACTACATCATATTCACCGGGTTAGTTCGCAGCAGCTTACTGATTTGAGACAGCAGGATCTTAGTGCGGAGACAGCATATCGCAGAGCATTGGGACTTACCGAGGCAGTGCTAGAGGCAGTGCAGGAGGAGTTGAGCCACGTACCACCAGGATTTTGAGACCAGCAGATCGATGAGTGTTGTATTATGTATATTTTGTAGATAGAGGCAGCATAGTATTGTATACTAGTTTGTATGAGTGTAGCTACTGACTCTGACTGATAGTAGTAGCAGTACGACTGTTATATCATAGGGTTTTGTATCAAGCACTGACACCTGTAGCTGGTGTTCTACCTATATATATATATGAGATAATCTTTTGCACATTTTCTTTATTTTATTTCCAGTCATTTAAGCATTTACATTTATTTCAGTACCATTGCATATTTACAAATGTAGTTTTATTCATGATCATGTTGTAAAAAAAAAAAAATATATTTTTTTTAAAAAAAAACTATCATACTGTTTTATCTATTCAGTTATTTAATAAGTTACTTTATTTTCTCGAATCGACTGTTTTAATATATGTTTAATATACTGTTATTAAATAAGATCCATTATTTATTTACCAGAAAAATGGCACCTAAGAGAAAAGCGCAGCCCGACTCATCGAATGGAAACATCGATGGCCAAAATAATAATAAACAGATGGATTAGATGTTTAATCTCATGCAACAGCAGATGTTGATGATGCAACAACAAATGCAGCAGCAGCAACAGCAGTTCCAGCAACAGATGTTACAGCAAGCCGCTCATCCAGGACATCAAATACCACCAGCAGCACCTACGACTACTTTCAAGCAATTTCAGTCGGTGAAGCCACCGGAATTTATGGGTTCCACAGATCCTACGAAAGCGAGAGCTTGGCTGAAAGAGATGGAAAAGGCTTTTTCGTTGGTAAAGGTCGAGGAAGAGCAGAAGACAGATTTCGCTAGCTATTTTCTAAAAGGTGAAGCTAATTACTGGTGGGAATCGAAGAAAGCTTTGGAAGAAGGTGTGGTGACCTGGAACAGATTCACTGATCTTTTCTTGGAGAAATATTTTCCTCGTTTTATGAAGAACCAGATGGAGATCAAGTTCCTGGAGCTGAAACAAGACAACTTATCGGTTGCGGATTATGAAACCAAGTTTACTGAATTGGCAAGGTTTGTTCCAGAGCAGGTGGATACGGACGAAAAGCGGGCCAAGAGATTTCAGCAAGGACTGAAACCATGGATTCGTAGCAGGGTAGCTGTATTTGAATTGACAACTTATACGGCTGTTGTTCAGAAGGCTATGATTATTGAAGGAGAAAGTGAAGCAGCTCAGAAAGAGAAAGGACCAGGGAAATTTCAGAATCGTTTCAACAAAAGGCCAGGATTTCAAGCTCGGGGAAAAGTAAATTTCAAAAGGCCAGAGCAAAACAACCAGAGGATGGGTAATCGACTACCTGCCCCAACTCAGCAAAGGCTTATTCGACTGCCTATACCTGATTGCAGAACGTGTGGTAGAAAGCATACAGGAGTTTGCAACAAGCTAAATGTTACGTGTTTCAAGTGCAAGCAAAGGGGACACTATTCTGGAGAATGTCCAATGGGAAAAGCAGAAGTTACTTGTTTTCAATGTGGGAGAAAAGGACATATCGCCAAAGACTGCAGAGGAATTGCAATGGCTGCCAGTATTCCAAGAGTTTTAGCATTACCTCCACCTCCACTACCACGGCAAAATCAGCCCAGAGCAAGGACTTTCAATATGTCAATGAAGGAAGCGGTACAGAGTCCGAATGTGGTTGCAGGTACACTTCCTGTAAATTCCGTAAATGCTTTAGTATTGATTGATTCAGGAGCTACTAGATCTTTTATTTCTGAAGCCTTTATCTCTAAGATAGATTGTGAGATTCAGTGGTTGGATGAAGTGTTAGTTATAAAATTAGTGAATAATGATCAGGTTGCAGTAGATCGAGTATGTCCGAGCTGTGATATTGAGATAGGGAGATGTCATTTTTCAGTTGATTTGATACCTTTTAGGTTAGGGGAGTTTGATATTATTTTAGGAATGGATTGGCTGTCTAGTAATAATGCTCAAATTGACTGTGCGAATAAGAGAGTGAAATTGCAAACTGAAGAAAATGAAACGGTAATATTTAAAGGTGAGAAGCAAAAGCAGAAATTCCTATCAATAATGCAGATGAGAAGATTGCTACGTCAAGGATGTCAAGCTTATTTAGCCTATGTACGGGATGTTGATAAGGGAAATTTGAAGATTGAAGATATTCCTGTAGTTTGTGAATTTCTTGATGTTTTTCCGGACGAATTACCAGGACTTCCACCAGATCGAGAAATCGAATTCACTATTGACTTGACGCCAGGGACTGAACCAATTTCGAAAGCTCCATATAGAATGACACCTGTTGAAATGAGGGAATTAGCAAAGCAGTTGCAAGAACTTCTTGACAAAGGAATTATAAGGCCAAGTGTATCCCCATGGGGTGCGCCAGTATTGTTCGTGAAAAAGAAGGATGGTAGTATGCGACTGTGTATTGATTATCGTAAACTGAACAAGTTAACTATCAAGAATAAATATCCTTTACCTCGCATTGATGATTTATTTGATCAACTAAAAGGAGCAGCATGGTTTTCGAAAATCGACTTACGATCAGGCTATCATCAGTTAAAGATCAAGGCCGAAGATATTCCAAAGACAGCGTTTAGAACAAGGTACGGACACTATGAATTTCTTGTGATGGCTTTTGGATTAACGAATGCACCTGCAGCATTTATGGATTTGATGAATCGAATATTCAAGAAGTATTTGGATAAGTTTATCATTATATTTATTGATGACATTTTGATCTATTCAAAGACGGAAGAAGAGCATGCAGCGCAATTAAGAACGACATTGGAAATATTACGGAAGGAGCAGCTTTATGCAAAATTTTCCAAATGCGAATTTTGGTTGAAAGAAGTGCAGTTTTTAGGGCACATCATCAGCAGAGAAGGCATTCAAGTTGATCCAGCAAAGATTGAAGCTGTGTTGAATTGGGAAAGACCAAAGACGCCGACAGAGGTTCGAAGTTTCTTAGGTTTGGCAGGATATTATCGAAGATTTGTCAAAGATTTTCTACACCGCTGACCAAGTTAACTCGACAAAGTGAAAAGTTTGAATGGAATAGTAAGTGTGAAGAAAGTTTTCAAGAGTTGAAGAATCGGTTGGTGACGGCACCAGTATTAGTATTGCCAGACGAGCAAGGAAATTTTATTATCTACAGTGACGCTTCATATCGTGGTTTAGGATGTGTATTGATGCAACATGGTAACGTCATTGCATATGCGTCGAGACAACTTAAACCTCATGAACAGAAATATCCTACGCATGATCTGGAATTAGCAGCAATTGTATTTGCATTGAAGCTGTGGAGACATTATCTGTACGGTGAAAAATATGAAATCTACACGGATCATAAAAGTCTGAAGTATATCTTCACGCAAAAGGAACTAAACATGCGACAACGTCGATGGTTGGAATTGATTAAAGATTACGATGTTACAATCAGTTATCATCCAGGAAAAGCAAATGTTGTAGCAGATGCGCTAAGCAGAAAAGAAAGATTGAATCGGTTGACTTCATGTGAAGAATTGGCCAGGGAATTCGACAAATTGGAAATCGAAATTCGTATTCCTAATGAATCTGTAGAAACTATCTACGCTATGACTTTCCAACCAGAATTGCTGGAAAAGATTCGCCGTTGTCAAGAAGAAGTGATGAGTCAAGACGACAACTTAACAGGAGAAGAGATTACAACTCAGAAAGATAATGAAGGAATTTTACGTTTTGCGTCAAGAATCTGGATCCCTAACGTGGCAGAATTAAAAGAAGAAGTTATGCAAGATGCGCACAATTCGAAGTATTCCATTCATCCAGGAAGCACGAAAATGTATCACGATTTGAAGAAAAACTTTTGGTGGCTGAATATGAAGAAGGAGATAGCAGAATGGGTGAGTAAATGCTACACATGCCAGCGAGTTAAAGCAGAACACCAACGTCCGAGTGGGTTATTGCAACCATTAGACATTCCAGAATGGAAATGGGAACATCTAGCGATGGATTTTGTGGTAGGACTACCGAGGACTAGGGCAAATCATGATGTGATATGGGTAATCATTGACAGACTTACGAAGTCAGCACATTTTCTACCAATTAATGAAAGATTTTCGCTCGACAAATTAGTGCACATGTATCTCAAAGAAATTGTGATGCGTCATGGAGTACCAGTATCAATTGTATCGGATCGAGATCCTCGTTTTAATTCAAGATTTTGGAGACAATTTCAAGAATGTCTAGGAACGAAGTTGAATATGAGTACAGCTTATCATCCGCAAACTGACGGCCAAAGTGAAAGGACAATTCAAATGATTGAAGACATGCTACGAGTTTGTGCGATCGATTTTGAAGGCAGTTGGGATGAACATTTACCCCTAGTGAAATTTTCTTATAATAATAGCTATCACGCCAGTATTGGAATGCCACCGTATGAAGCATTATATGGGAGGAAATGCAGATCACCCGTGCACTGGGATGAAGTTGGAGAACGCAAGATTTTGGGTCCAGAATTAATTCAGCAGACAAAAGAAAAGATTGATCTTATTCAAAAACGAATCGAGGCAGCACAAAACAGACAAAGCAGATATGCAAACCAAGCCAGGAAGGATATGAACTATCAGGAAGGAGAACACGTATTGCTCAAAATATCGCCATGGAAAGGATTGACCAGATTTGGCAATAAAGGGAAATTGAAGCCACGATACGTTGGACCATTTGAGATTTTGAAGAAAATTGGGAAGGTTGCGTACGAGTTAGCTCTACCACCCCATATGCAGCATATTCACAACGTATTTCATGTATCTATGCTTAAGAGGTATAATCCTGATACAAGGCATGTAATAGAGTATGAACCAGTAGAACTTCAGGTAGATTTGTCATATGTAGAACAGCCAATAAGAATTCTAGATAGGCAAGAGAGGGTATTAAGAAATAAGTCTGTGTCATTAGTGAGAGTTTTATGGAGAAACCCAGTGGTTGAAGAATCAACTTGGGAGCTTGAAAGTGAAATGCTAGAAAAGTATCCTCAGTTATTTGCATAATTAGATTCTGAGGACAGAATCTTGTTAAGGGGGGGAGAATGTAACGACCGAGGAATTACGCTTGTATTATATTATAATAATAATAATTATGAGTATTATTATGTGATTAAATGTGTTAAGTCGTTGAACCTTAACTGCTATGTGTTATGTGTTGGTTGTTTTGATCCAAACGTGTTTTGGATATTTATTGAGCGTTCTATCGTCAGTTATATATATTATATCAAAACCTGTACAGCTCAAAACTATGTTTTAAAAGCCCGTATTTCAAACAAAATCATTGGCCCTATTTTGCCAAAAATGCCCTATACCGTATAGCTATTCTGAACCCCTAGACGTTTTACAAATTGACCTTTTTCGCGAAAAACGACTTTTCCGGACCCCTTCAGGTACCAAAAACCCCACAAAAATCACATTTTTGTTTTTATATGATTATGAAATTATCATATATCATTTTTCTTTGTATTTTTGTATTTTTCACAATTTTTGGGAATTTTTAGTATTTATTTTGTATTTATTGGATCTTTAAAAATTCATTATTAATACCCAAAAATTATAAAAATTGGGGCCAAATATTTTTATTAGCAGTGTAATTAGACCCTTAATTTTACTTAGGGGTATTATTTTCATAAATATAAATACCTGAATTACTATTAATTAAATCAGTTAATTATACTTAAAAATCAGAAAATAAAAAGAAAAAGAAAAAGGGAATTAGGGTTAGGGTTTTTGTGAAGAACAGCAGCAGAATCAATCGGACTTTTGAACGTGATTCCGGTGTCAGAAATTGAAGTGTAAGTAATCAAATTGAAGCCCAAGAATCGTAGTTTCTGATTATGTACATGATTTTGTTGTTGGATTACTTGAATTTAATTTTATTATTTTCGGGTTTATTCTTGAATTCGGGTTTTGTGATTGAGTAGTTGTTTGATGATTCTGTTAGTATAGACGTTTAGATCGTCGGATAGGGAGTCGAACGGCACAGGTTTCATGCGATTTGGTGTTGTCTTTGACGTCGCCGGAGAACCGCCGCCGCGGCGGTCTTCTTTGTGTTTTCGGCTGTAGAACGATGAAGGGAGAAGGAGGAAGGACGGTACGTTGCTTTGGTGTTGTTCTTGGTCGAAAACGCAAGGAAACGAGGTCCCTTCATGGTTCGTTTGTTCGATTCAAGGCCGCCGGAATCAAACACCGGCGTCGGGTTCTGGGTTCTTGGCCGGTGTTCTTCCCGACCCGTTTGGGTTGGGGACGACCCGGTTGCAACCCGGTTTCGACCCGGGTTTGATCCCCTCAACCCTGAAACCATTTCCAGATTTTTGTTTCTGGATTTTCTATTATTTAATTTATATTTTATAAATCAGAAAATCATTTTAAAAATTCTAATAATTAATTAAAAATTAGTTTTATATTCTGAAAAATAGTATTATTAATTTCTAAATTATTTTATTGATTTATAAATTCGAATTTAATTATTTAATTAATTATTTAATTATTTATCTAATTATTTATTAGTTATCTAATTAATTAATAATTAGGTAATTAATTAATAATTAGGTAATTAATTAATAATTAGGTAATTAATTAATAAATAAGGATTAAAAATAATTAAATAATATGATTAATAATTCGATAATTAGTTATTATTACGAGTAATGATTCAATAATGAGAATTATTATTCGAGCGATAGTTATTCGAATAATATTGTAGTGATTATTTGTATCGTATAATTAAATACCGATAATTAATGGATTAACGAATCGTATAAGTTTCAGTAATAATGTAATAAGTTCGATAATTATAAGAGGATTGCGAGTAGCTCGTATTTATACGAGTAATTAATCGTTGAGTTAGATTATAATTCGAGCACATAGTAGATATTCGATAAATAGCGTATCCGTTAATAAAATCGATTGATTATTTGTAAATAATCGATCTAATCGAATAAATATCGATAAGTTATAAATATTATAATAAATTGTGATTAATCCTAATAATTAGGGATTAATTATTTTAAATTAGTAAATAATTATCTATTAATTATTTATTAGTTATTTATTTATTAAATGATTAATTATTTCAATAATTAATCACATAATTTTCAATAAATCGTAACTTCTTCATTTTAACTCCAAAAATTATAAAAAAATTTATTTTTGACTTTGATTTTTCTTAAATAATTATGTAAAAATTATTTTAGGATTTAAAAGGTTGTAATAATTATTTATAATGAATAATAAATTGAATTATCAGTGTTTAATTCATAACAATTCAACAGTTAGTCCGATTTGAGTGAAACGAATACCTCTAGACTCAGAAAAATGAGACGAATCCAATAAAAATGGTTGTAAGTTATAATTTCTTCTGAAAAAGAGTGGTTTGGTGATAATTGATAGTTCATAGGTCCTAGTAGGGATATAATTGAGCCGAATAAATCCCGAAAAATTATAATAAAATCAGATACGACTAGTAATGCAGGTATAAGCCCGGAATTGATTCTAAAAATAATTATAAATATAGAAATTAATTATGTGCTTTATGTGTTACGTGTTATATGTGATTATGTGCATAAATGTGTTGTGTAAATATATGTATATATATGCGAGTCAGATAGAAACGCATGGGTAGACTGATAAGGTTGCGTGATATCAATTCAAGATACACGTATATAGTAAATTATCTAAACACCTATCTTTCCATGATTTGTTCAGTGTTAGCAAGGCAGAGCAAGCTAGGGTCAGAAGGCAGTAAGTTAAACCAGGTTAAGTACGCGCAAGGCAAGTTTTTCCCCTATTCTAAATTCAGAATAGTGATTTATATTTCCTTTCCTTTCTATCGTATCAATTCTCTTTGATAATTATTGTTCATATACACTGTTACCCATTTATTATCACTTGTTCCATTTCATTTCAATTCTTGATTTACCCAATTTATTGAAATTCCCTGTTCATATTTCAATTCCTTTACCCTTGTTACATATATTCTGGTATATCCTGGTGTTGGGATATATCAATAGCATATCGATTGTTCCGGATGCTCAGCCTTGGACTGGATGGTTACTATAAAGGCTGGATTTTTCCCAGACCATTAATTAATAGGCCATAGTTGCCTGAGTACTCCTTATGTTGGTTGGGTCTATGCAGTTGGGTATAGATCCGCACTATATTCTGACTGATCAGCAGATTATAGTGCATATGTTGGTTCTTGTTTCCAGTCTTGTTCATTTGGCACTCGCCATCATTGGCAAATTAATATCATATACAGATACAGATGGTTGTTCAAACCAGCAGCTTATTGGTTCATTTATTTCTCTCTCTTTATAATATATATATATTGTTGCAGGCTTGTTGAGCAATTTTGGCTCATTTCTTTTATTGTCACTCCTATTGTTTTACAGTTAAGGTAGAGAATGAAACCCATCAGGACCCGCATAGTCAAGAAGCGAGTCAAGCAGCGGGACCCTCTTATACCAAGAGTGTTCCTTCCTATTCCCGAAGAGAGCTTTGAATTGCCAGATCAGGTGTAGCAGGATAAGAAGTGATGTTGGGTTGAATAAAAGTTTTGTGTAGTTTGAATAAAAGATTGCGTAGTGAAACTGTAGATAGAATAAAGTTTTGTAATAAAGAGAGTTCTTGAGACAGGTTTTATTTAGTTGGGTTTGTAATAAAGTGTAGTGCATGATTCTTGTTTCCAACCTCAACCCTTAAAAGATCCTGAGTAGTGATAGTTCGGGGTAATTATTATATTAATATTCCGCTTGTGCAGGTATAGTTGGTAATTGTTGTTAATAATGCCCCAAATCTATACCCCGGATTTGGAGGGTGTTATAGATATTATCGCCGAGTCGTTCAGAATTTCTCAAGGATTGCAACACCATTAACAAAGCTTACATGAAAGAATGAAAAGTTTATATGGAACGATAAATGCAAAGAAAGTTTTCAGGAATTGAAGAAACGATTAATCACGACACCTGTTTTTGTCACTTCCTGGCGATCAAGGAAATTTCGTAATCTATAGCGATGTTTCTCATAAAGGACTCGGATGTGTTCTGATGCAGCACGATAAAGTAATTGCGAATACGTCAAGGCAACTGAAACCACACGAACAGAAATATCCTACTCATGATTTGGAGCTAGCAGCCATAATTTTTGCTTTGAAAATTTGGAGACATTATCTATATGGAGAAAAATGCGAGATTTATACGGATCATAAAAGCTTGAAGTACATATTCACACAGAAGGAGCTTAATATGAGGCAAAGGAGATGGTTAGAATTGATCAAGGATTACGACTGCACGATTAACTATCATCCCGGTAAAGCAAACGTTGTAGCAGACGCGTTGAGTCGGAAAGAAAAGCTAAACGTGTTATCGGTACCCGAAGAGATATATAAGGAATTTCAGAAACTGGAATTGGAGATTAGAGTTTGCAAGCCTGAAAAAGCGAAAGTGTATAGTATGACTTTCCAGCCGGAGTTGTTAGAGAATATAAAGAAGTGCCAAGAAGAAGTGATGGATCAGGACATAAATCGTTTCGTAGGTGAAGAATTGTGCACGCAAAAGGGCGATCAAGGTATTCTTAGGTTTTCTTCTAGAATTTGGATTCCACCAATAACGGAGTTGAAGAATGAAATTTTACAGGAAGCTCATAACTCGAGGTATTCAATCCATCCAGGGAGTACCAAAATGTACAGAGATTTAAAGGAAAATTATTGGTGGCCAGATATGAAGAGGGAAATTACGGAATGGGTTAGCAGATGTTATACATGTCAGAGAGTTAAAGCAGAGCATCAGAGACCAAGTGGATTGCTACAACCATTGGAGATTCCAGAATGGAAGTGGGAACATATTGCCATGGATTTCATAGTTGGATTACCAAGGATAAGGGCTAATCATGATGCCATATGGGTTATAGTGGATAGACTTACCAAGTCAGCTCATTTTCTGCCTATAAATGAAAGATTTTCATTCGACAAGTTGGTCTATATATACTTGAAGGAAATTGTAGTTCGTCATGGAGTTCCTGTGTCTATTGTATCTGATCGAGATCCGAGATTTAATTCAAGATTTTGGAAGAGTTTTCAAGAGTGTTTGGGAACAAGATTGAATATGAGTACGGCTTACCATCCACAAACGGACGGCCAGAGTGAAAGAACGATCCAGACAATTGAAGACATGTTACGTGTCTGTGCTATTGATTTCAAAGGAAGTTGGGACGAGCATTTACCTCTGGTAGAATTTGCTTACAACAATAGTTATCACGCTAGTATTGGGATGCCACCCTATGAAGCCCTTTATGGACGCAAATGCAGATCTCTAGTGTATTGGGACGAAGTAGGAGAACGCAAAATACTTGGACCTGAATTAGTACAACAAACGAAGGAAGTTGTTGAAGTTATCCAGAAGAGATTGATAGCAACACAAGACCGTCAAAGAAAGTATGCAGATCAATCAAGGAAAGATATGGAATTCGAAGAAGGAAGCTTGGTATTACTGAAAGTATCACCGTGGAAGGGATTGACGAGATTTGGAAAGAAAGGAAAGCTGAGCCCAAGATATGTCGGACCTTTTGAAATTCTAAAGCACGTTGGCAAAGTAGCTTACGAGTTGGCGTTACCTCCGCACATGGAGCACATTCACAATATTTTTCACGTATCGATGCTTAAGAAGTATAATCCAGACTCCAGGCATGTAATAGAATATGAGCCAATAGAGCTTCAGGCAGATTTGTCATATGTAGAGAGTCCGATAGAGATTCTAGAAGAAAGAGAGAAAGTATTGAGAAATAAAGTGGTAAAGTTAGTAAGAGTATTGTGGAGAAACCCAAGGGTTGAATAGTCAACCTGGGAGTTAGAAAGTGATATGAGAACAAAGTACCCTCATTTGTTTTCTTAGGAGATTCCGAGGACAGAATCCTTTTAAGGGGGGAAGGATGTAATATCCGGAATATATCGTGTAATTATTTTTGCTGATAAATAATTATTATATATGTTCAGTATCTATTCTGTGACTTATTTGTTAAGTGTTAAATGTGTTTGGATGTTTAAAAATAATATTAATTGAGTATTTTAATTTTTATATGTCCAAAATAAAATATAGATAATTGTCAAATCTTCCTATTTATTTTTATGATGATTTATGATTTTATAGGAAATATATGGATTTTATAAAATCTTTTTCCGAGTATTTAAAAACTATTTTATACAATCGGGAACCAACCGACGTCATCCGTTTTTATGTTTTTATAACCCGAAAATCTTTCGAGAACTCCTTCCTAACCTAATTGCAATATTCCGAGCATTTTCCATGTTTTGACTTTTTCGATCCGGCATACGGTTTGTCCTGCACGGGTCCCGGCGTAATATTTTCGATACATTATTCGTTTCGGTAAATCAATAAAACTCGTATTTTCGATAAACGGGATCTTTTTATTAAACTATCACAATTATCACCTCGTAATACGTGTAACCAGGTGCTGAGACCAAGACCGCAGTACAAATTGTACTAATTTGGATATTTATCCCGAAAACCGGTACCGTTTGGATCAGTTTTTACAAATAAACGTACCATTTTATATCTGGAATGATCCAACGGGATACTAATTTTCTGTAATTGTAAATAGCCCTTACCGTATTTTATTTCGTACCAGAAATCATTTGCAAACAGTATTTACAGAGTTTTTACGGAGAAAATACTATAATTATAAACTGTTCTTCGTAATCAAACACAAATTCAGAGGCGTTACCGATATCGGATTAAGGCGTGCATATACTCGAATCGAAGCCTGAAAAATTTCCTATCTGATTCAGCCATCAATTTCAACCCAGAATCAAAGGTTATTTTCCTATAAACTGTTTTATATTCGAATTATTAAGAATTAAAAGTGTGAATTTTTGTCCGAGTTATTGTTTGGATGATTTGATGTTTGCATGTTGTAGATCTTTTCTTCCTGATCATTTTGGTATGTCATATGATTGATTTGGAGTTCAATAACATGTTCAAATTAGGGTTTGATTCCCGAATTGTATAATTAGGGTTTATATTCGTTTGAATGTTCTTGATTAAAATTGGGGGTTTCTTATTTAGGGATTATCAGATGTTCTAAAGGGGTGGGTTTTGTTCCCCTTGAAATTTGCAATCTATTCATATATAGCACGTTATCAGACGATTCCTGGATCGAACGGAGTTGTCGTTTGAAGTTTCGCCGGTTTTTATATAAACTCGCCGGCGGGGAGTTTTTGTTTCGATCGTTTCGATCGATTTCGGATGTGTTTGTAGATTATGTTTACATAATTGAATTGTATATGGTTTATTCTTGAATTCTGGAGTGTTTCATGGCCACTCGAGGCCTCTGTCACGTTTCCGGCGAGCTCGGTGTCGCCGGCAATGGCGACGCCGGCGACATGGTGAAGAATGTGGTCAAACTACAGTTTGACCCCTGTAGTTTGATCAACCTTACAGTTGAGTCCCTGTATTTTTATAAGTTTGAAAAATAAGATTTCTGTTTACAAACTTGTAAAAATAGTATTTCTGTTTTATTAATTTTCAAAAATAGGATTTCTTTTATAAAAATCATTTTAAAAAATTGTTTTTTATTTCCAAAAATTCCAATAATTATTATTTTAATTCCAAAAATTGTTTTTAATTCAAAAATAAATCTGAATTAATTAGTTAATTAATTTCAGGTAATATTTAATTGATTAATTGGTCAATTAATTCAAATATTAATTGATTAATTTCTTTAATTAATTATTAATTAATTTTAATTAATTATTTAATTAGATTTAATTATTTAAAAATGATTTAAAAATTCTGAAAAATAATTTCGAGCTTTAAAATATTATTTTAAATTGGTTTCAAGGCTCGATAATTATTATAAAATTGGTTTGAAGCCAGATTTGGCCAACCGAACCCTGTTTATTACTCTGAAATTGATCCAACGACCGTTTTAATTCCGAAAAATATTTCAAAAATCATTTTAAATACCCGAAAGCCTGTTTATGACCCGAGACTCCTTTATAAATGATATATCATTGATTGTTTGACGTGTTATATGCTATATGTGTGACTTGTTGATTAACTGTCGGTCTATATGTTCGATGTTTACTTGTTTATAGCGTAACTTTCAATCCGTTAATCGGATTTGGGTGAAACGAAGGGTAGATAGAAGTGTATGTCGAATAGAATCATATAAGCAGAGTATTGATAGATGCTTATGATATGTGAGTAGAAGATGCAAGGCGTAGGGAAGGGAAACAAATAGTCGAGGAGTAGACGGTTGTGATTGGAAGTTAGTGCAGTATAGCAAGCTAGTACCAGGCAATTGTTCTGAACTTTCTCGAGATATACTGTAGTTGATTGATAATCCTGTTTTATATTGCAAGTCCTCTAAACCCTGATTCCAGATATTGATCTTGATCCGTAAACCTAATTCTTTCTAAACCATTGATTGTTGTATACCCAAATACGAACCTCAAATATACGATACTACTCCACAAATACATACAAACTAAATACCAAACACTGAACCAGATTACTTACATATTCAAACCATTGTATCTTATGCTTTGAAAGACCAAATCCTTGAAACCTTGAAATGTTGATTCCTTTGTTATCCAATTCTTTTATTACCTAACAGCCAAGCTTTGAAAATGCCATATTGATCCTTATGAAGATTGAAACCATTTCATTATCGAACTTTCAGTGTTGTTTATGATTCTGTTTATTGCTTTACATTGTTTATTCTGTTATTATGTTGGAATTGGATTGTTTTTATAAAATTGTGGACCAGATTCGTGGTCAGACCATATAAATGGTCAAGTTAGGCCAATGTGTGCCTTGGATCCAGTAGTTAGAGTAGTGCTCTGTGCTTTGCTCGGGGTTAGTGCGTGACTGATCATCAACCTAACCTTTTTTTTAAAAATGAAAATATAATATCCAATTCTAAATCATAATTCATTGTTCACTTGATATCATAACCCTTTTCACTTGATGATCATTATTCTCAGTTTTGTCATTGTGACTTGCTGAGCTAGTTAGCTCATTTGTGCGATGTTGTTTATGTTCTTTTCCAGTTAAGAGGAACCTGTTGGTAACGCAGATCCCCAGTCCAGCACGAGAGCTAGGGGTTCAGGTTGATCAAGTTAATCTAGTAGGCACCTTTTGGAGTAATTTAAGTTTATAAAAGTTTGTAATAATGTTTAATACTCAGTTCTGAGTTTGGATAGCTGGGATTTGAACGGTTTGTAATATAAGTGTGTGTTTGGGTTGTGTGCATACTTTAACCTGTTGCGGTCCGTGGTAGTTGGTAACTAGGGTCACTGCATATTATTATTATCTTTATTATTGTTATAAGCAGGTTATAAATAAGATGTGTGTATGTGTGGACCCCAAACTTCTGACCCGGTTTTGGAGGGCGCCACAAGAAGCTTTGTTGGATCCTGATTGGATTTTTGCTATACAGGAGGAGCTAAACCAATTTGAAAGGAATAATGTATGAAAGCTGGTGCCCAAGCCTAAAGGAAAGAATCCAATAGACACCAAATGGGTATTCAGAAATAAGATGGATGAAAATGGCATAGTAGTCAGGAACGAAGCTAGATTGGTTGCTAAGGGCTATTGTCAATAAGAAGGAATAGATTTTGATGAAACATTTGCTCCTGTTGCAAGACTTGAAGCCATCCAATTTTTTAGCTTATGCAGCCCATGCCAATTTCAAAGTCTATCAAATGGATGTCAAAAGTGCCTTTATGAATGGAGATTTGAAGGAGGAAGTCTATGTCAGTCAACCTTGTTAGGTCCCAATTTGTTTGTAGAAGGGGGGGTTGAATGCAAACAATACCGTTTCGTCGAATAAAATGCGGAATAAAATTGTGAAACAAAATTCAAGTTAAATAAAACTTTTATTAAACTTGAAAGGTGTTACAACTACGGTATCGATTACAAGGGATTAATCTCAAATCAATTATTACAAATTTAGAATAAATTCGACATGAACTTTTTCTATTTTTGTAATTAAACGATCAAATGCTAAAAGCGATTTGAGATTAAGTTCTAGGGATTTTAATCCGCTAGATTGATATACAAGAACAAGATAAGTAATTCTAGTGGTTTGGATTTAACATTAACAAACTAGAATATTTGATCTTGAATAAGCAGATGAATGATGAAATATTTTCTTTTTGTTTTCTGCTGTGTTTTCTTGTTCTGTATGTGCTACTCTGTTTTTTTTTGCTGAGTTGTCTATTGATATTGTCTTCTGCTTTCTTTTAATCAATCACAGCCGAAGTTGTTGAACTGGTGTGACAATCTATTTGAGCTTGAAAGACTTTCGGTGAGACAATCTATTAGAGCTAGGAAGACAATTAAAATGAACTAGCAAGACTTTCGGTATGACTATTGATTGTCATACCGATTGTCATAGTAGTACAATTGAAATTGTTTTTCTGAATACATAATTGATTTTAATCTAATTGAAAATTCTATCAATACAATCAACTGAATTAGCAAGACATTCGGTATGACTATCAATTGTCATACCGATTGTCATACTAGTACAATCAGTTGTCTTTTTAGAATTATCACAGATTTTAATCAATTAACATTCTGAAAATCCTCATTATTAATTCTAAATTAATTAATCAATTTAATTCAATTAATCAATAAATTAATCCTTGCAGATTAATTATTCTCTTAATTAAATTATATGACTTAATTAATTAATAGTGAATTAATACTATCCCTGAGCAGCATCCATTCTTCTGACAATCTTCTGAAAGTCTCTGAGACTTATGAATCAATTCCGTCACTTCAATGCTGACACTCGATGTACTGTCTGGT